>NW_006408909.1:797020-798484 GCF_000296735.1 Chrysochloris asiatica
ACCTTGTATAGGGTTTCCAAAGAGAAGCTGGTGAGTTTGAACCACCGACCATGTGTCTCAAACTGACCTTGTGGTTGAGTGCTTATCCTACATAGCCGCACCAGGATTCTCTCAAATAAAACCATAGCTCTTCATGTTTAATTTAGTGACCCTGCCATTGTTGTTACGTGCCGTTGTCACTTCTGATTCATAGTGACCCTGTATAGGGTTTACGAGGAGTGGCTGGTGAATTTGAACCACCAACCTTGCCGTCCAGTACATTATCCCACAGCACCACGCCAGGACAGGACTTATGAAAAAACCCTATGATAACATTTAAAAAAATACTTATTTCTCTATATTTTCCTTTGTTTTTAAAATATATCAAATTACCATTTATACAAACTTTCCCAACTTATGGGATAACTTAAATCTTACGAAAAGTTCACCTAACTGTCTCTGTTGGTACTAATGCCTGCTATCCAAAGACCACCAGAACACCCTCTATAGGTGAGGATGGCACCTGTCACTGACATGAGATGGATTGACCCAATAACCAAACCAGGAAAACAGTGTATGACTGGCCAGAGTTTCACTATGTTACATTGCTATTATATATTCTGTGATCTCTATGAGGGGGGATTCAAAAAGTTCATGGGAAAGGGAATTAAAAGCTAGTGGAATTTTTCCATGAACTTTTGGAAGCTCCTCTTATAGCTGTATCAATTGGATGATAGATATCGTGTTGTAATTAGGTGCCATCGAATCGGTTCTTATAGTGACCCTATGCAGTTAATTGTCTATTCCACAGTCTGCGCTGTCCTTGTTTCGGCTGATGATATTGAGCTTTTCTACCATTGCTTACCACAGATGTAGTCAATTTGATTTCTGTGTAGTCCATCTGTTTAAGTCTATGTGTATAGTTTTTTTTTTTTTAAGTTTTTATTATGAATTGAGTGATAGTTCACATGGGAGAACATTGGTTTTATACACATCGTTTCATTGCAATGATTACAATCTCTTCTGTGCATCATCAGTCAATAATATTTGCTTCTATTCCCTCTGTTTTTGTTTGTTTGTTTGTTTTTCAGGGGGGAGGATGTACACAAAAACACTCAGGAATAAATGATCATTTAAACAACCAAAGAGCACATTCTGCAAGCCTGTCTCCTGGCTGTCAGCACTCAATCTTTTCTCTTTCCATGAGTCTAGAGTCCTCAGCTGCTCTCTTTCTCTATGTTCCCATCTCTGCCTCCATCTTTTGTGTCGCTGCTTCTCTGGATAAGGTCCTACCTACATTCTGCTTGTGCTCTTCTCCCTTGATGGTCCTAGGGTCCTCTGTTCCTGGACGATAGGATTAATTACTCCCCCATTTTTGTTACAAAACTTCTACCTTTACAGTTGTGACAGTCACAATCAGTCATGGTAACAATTACTCACTATTGAATCATAAGAATTGTATCCCCCTCTCTTTCTACAAGACCC
>NW_006408909.1:799814-808289 GCF_000296735.1 Chrysochloris asiatica
ATGGATTGGCCAGGTGGCAGCATCGATGGACTCAAGTGTAGCAACAGTAGTGAGGTTGGCCCAGGATTGGACATTGTTTCGTTCTGCTGTGCATAAGGTCGCTATGAGTTGGTGCCGACTCAATGGCACCTAACAACAACAATAACATCCATAAGTATAGGTGAAGTTCATCAAATTGTAGCAATTTACACCTCTTTCCTTTATCAAAAATTATTTTTATATCTTCTTCTATTCGAGTTCTGATCATCAAGCCATCAAGGCTAGATCAAGTGGGTATTGTCTGCAGGTTTAGGCATGCTTCTGCATCTCCCCTCACTTCATGTTAACTGGATGCTTCACTTTCAGCTCTGGCCCTCTGTGGCTATGTCCTTGTCCATTGGCTCAAGTGTCCTCAGGTCTCATCACATTTCAGACCAACCAGCCCTTCCTCTTCTCTCTCTCATCCCCAGGTCAACGGGAGTCTATGGAACGTGATTGAACTCAGCCCATTTCTTCATTGCTGGCTTTCTCCCTCTTCCACTCACCAGTAAACCAACATGGTCACCAGCATGCTTACATGCCTACTCATGTGATCCGTTTGAGTTTCAGTCTTAAAGGAAGGTTTGCCCTGAAAGGACTGATTGCTTGCCTTGATGGCTCCCCAGCAAACATCTTGCTTCTTCTTGTAGTAGCTAATCAGATGGCCATTTTTGTTTTGGATTATTCCTGCTGATCCTTCTTTCAAGAAGTATCTTCTGTGTGCTAGCTTTTCCAGGCTGGTCTATATTCAACTTTCATGTTGTTTTAAAAAGATGCTTGTAATGAATAAGTCATTGGTCTTGCAAAATTCTGTCATGGGATCTCCAGCAACATTTCTATCACCAAGGGTATATCTATTTTCCATCTACTGACCCTTCCTCTTTGTTTCCAACCTTCACATTCCAATCACCAGTAATAATCAATACATCTTGATTGCATGTTTGATCAATTTCAGATTGAAGAAGTTGGTAGAATTCTTCAATTTCATTATCATTGGCTTTTGTGGTTGGTGAGTAAATTTGAATTAATAATGGCATTAACTGGTTTTCCTTATAGATATATATATCTCTGATAGATACAGAGATAACATAATAAATATCAAACCCACCTTGCCAGCACCTAAGAACAAAACTTTAGGAGTGACGTGAAAAGGATTTATGATTGCATTGACCTGTGGCAGATGATTTTGTGTTTATTATAAGGTTAAGCTTGAGGTGGGTTCTTTGAGAGAGGGTATGAGAAAGTGGGGCTTCTGGATCAGGTGGTGTGAGGTAATTGTAGAATTGGTTCTCATGCTAAGTCTTAGCTGAAAAATGCAAAATGAAAGCAAGGCTAAAACGAATTTGTAAGTGCAACTACAGTTAGGTACCTATGTTAACTAGAGTGGGGAGGTATTTGTGGTTTGAATCATGTTTATCAAATGATAATCATGATACCAAATCTGTGGTCAGATTTGATTTTGTTGTGGATTTGTTTTGTCTTGGTCTGTTGTGATCACAAGAGTGGCCTTGTCTGAAATTGATGTTCTGTGAAATTTTTTACGTTCATCAGGAGAACACCAAGACTGTCAGGGACAGGACAGTTCCTGGCAACACCAAGCCTGATAGTGCCAGGCTGCTGGTGGTGGTGGTGATTGTGTACTGTATGTGCAGTTCCGACTCATAACGACCCCACTTAGGATTTCCAAGGCTGTAAATCTTTATGGGACCAGAATGCCTCATTTTTCTCCCTTGGAACAGCTGGTAGTTTCGAACTGCTGACCTTGAGGTTAGCAACCTGACTTGAAACCACTGTGCTACCAGAGTAGGTCTGTCTTTTGGGGCCAAACCCTGTGTGAGCATCAGCCTGGCTTCTGACTCTCATTTCTTTTAGAAGCATGATGAACTCCTTTAGAACGGTAGGTGGTGCTGTCGGGTAGCTTCTAAGACAGTAAGTGGGCTAACAAGTGTGGTGGTGGTGGTTATGTGCCGTGGAGTTGTTACAACTACAAATGAAAACTTCATTTCATGTCATTAATACAAGTTTCTACACATTCCCAATGTGAGTCGAGATTTCAGCTTCACTCAGTGAGTTCTGTAGTTTCTATGACACTGGGTTTTTATTGAATAATTTATAAATTCAACTATAATAAATTAAAACAGTTACGAGTTTATTTTTGGTTTTAGGGAATTAGAAGGTACAATTTCATCTTGTCTAATTAAACAGTTGTCTGAAGTTTATATGTAGGATAATTTTGTGGTTTCACTGCTTTAGTTGAATATTCCATATGTTAGTAAAGAAAATAAAGTTAAAAAAAACAAATAGCCCATACCAATGTATGGTAACAGATGTGAATTTTAAATAAGACTAAATTTCCAAATGTTGTGTATTCTTACATTTGATCCTTAGTAAAAAGTCACCCTTCAAGCCTTGAGCTGAACTCAGCCCTGTGGTTCATTGCCAAACACTAGACAGGCCTGTAAGGTGAACAATAACACTAGGGAGGTATGCACTGTCTTACAACAATCAACCACTCGAGAGGTAAAGTTTAGAAGGCAGGAAGAGATACAGGTAAGAAGTAGGAATGGAAACGGGAAACAGGGAGGAAGTGAATGAGTGATGTTATAGTGTGGGTTTGCAATCAATAATGGGATGAAACAAAATACGTATGGATTGTTGAGTGGAAAACTGATTTGCTCTGTAAACCTTCATCCAAGTCCCAATAAAAAGTTTTTTGTTTTTTTTAAAAATACAGGTTATCTCCCACTTTTTAAGTCATACCATTTCTCTTATATCAAATCACCTATGTTAGTACCTGTTTTTACAAAGCAAAAGAAATCTTAAGAGCATTTTCACTTTTATCAAAAGTGGTGAAACTAGCGGTAAACACGGTGAGCCACTTACTAGGTAGCACGCATCCTGAGCAGCATGAGTAGCGTTGTCCAGCTCCTTCCCCAGGAGCTGCACTGTCCAGATATCATCTCTGCTCCATGTTGGCTTTGCATTTATCGTATCTCTCCTGATTCTCCTAGATGCTAGTATTAGTTGAGGTTTTATGTGCTATTTGGTATAATTTAGTAGGTTATTTTTAGGGTCTAGGAATGCTCGATACCCCCTTCCCACCCCCTCCCCATAAATGAATATTAATTGCTTCTTCACTTTACACCATTTTAGCTTACAAAAGGTTTCATGGGAACACTCTGTTTTGGGGTAGCAGGGGAAACCTGCATATGAACCCAAGAAGTTATGGTTTTGCTTGAATTTGGCAATGCTGCAGAGTGGGGAGAACCCTGGATTCCCAGCAGATCCCTCCACTCACCTGGTGTGGGACTTGGGCAGGTCACCTAAACTACTCCAGCTGTCAGTTCCTTTTTCATAAAGTGATGGTGGTGGTGGTGGTGATGGTGTGCCGTGGAGTCGGTTCTGACTATTAGCGACCCTGTATAGGGTTTCTGAGCCGGTAAATCTTTATGGGAGCAGAAAGCCTCATCTTTTGCCCATGTAGCGGCTGGTAGATTGAAACTGCTGACCTTGTGGTTAGCAGCCCAACTCATAATAAATACCATATATTTATAATAAATATCACTATGCTCTAAAGTGCTAGAGCTAATCATGCTGTAACAGTGAAAACTCAGGTGGCAACTAGCACATCCTCCCTCATCTGAAGACAAGAATCTCTCTGCTTCCTAGTCTTTTAGTCTAGCTTATATTCTAGCAAAGCAAAGGAAGGCCGTCAGCAGTGAGCAAGTCAGATGTGTATCAGAGACAGAAGGCAAGTGCTGGGAAGAGGACTGGCTGGGGACAGGGGACAAAGCAGGTCAAGATGTGCATGCTGTCCCTGTCATCGTGATTTCCAGTGAGGAGTCTGAGGGGGCAGAGAGGAGAAGGCCCTGTGGCTAGTAAAAGGTCACTCTGGCGCTATAGTTGTGGTCATGGGGTACACAGCTCTCCTCATGAAGAGTCAGATGTGAACAGCATCCCTGATGGTTGTAAACACATGGTGGCATGTCCACACACACTCACACTGTCTGTACAGGACCCTCTTTTCTGGCCCCAGTGACCCTTGTGTGTCTACGTGCCCTCATGCCATCAGTACAGACTCCCCTTTACCGACTTCAGTGAACTTTCAAAGAACTGACTGGTGGAGATGGTCACGTTATCTGCTTGTACTGGGCACTTGGCCTCAGTGACTGTCCCATCCTGTACTTCCTCTCCCAGCAGCTGTGGTGTCAGGCCTCAGGGCTTGCTCTTGTCTGTCTCTGTTACTGTATTACTCATTCCCCAGCAACCTCACCCACTCTCCTCTTGTGCTAGTGGGCCCAGCCGTGGGTCCCCAGCCAGGCTTGTCCCCACTCCCTAGGTGCATCCTCCCAGCATCTGCCCTGGACAGCTGAAGACGGCAAACCCAGTTCCTGCTCCTCCCGCAGCTCTTCCATCCTTCCAGTGCTCAGAAACTGTGGGGCTGTCCTTGTGATGTCCACAAATCTGGGGGCTGCACCTTTAAAACACATCCAGAGTCTGACAACTTCCTACTGTGTGCATGGCTCACCCTGCTTCAGCCCTCACCCCATGTCTGTTCTCACCAGTGGTCAAGAGCCTTCTTTCAAAAGTAGGTCAGGCCATGCCCCTCCTGCTCAAAGCTCTGTCGTGGTCTGTCTCATAAGCGTGGCTCCCATAGTCTTATTGGCCACTTAGGAGGCCCCATGTGTCTGCCCCTCAGGGCCCCTCGGAGGCCTCTTCCCCCCTCCTCTCCTGTTAACTCCTCTGTGGTCATTCCACCCTAATAGCCTTTCCCGCCTCTGCTGCCGCCTCTTCCTCAGGGTTTTGATCTGCTGTCCTCTTCCTTGAGGCTCTCCCACAAACATCTTCATGGCCAAAGTCCTTACCCCTAACACCTCACCAAGTTGATGATGCCACCCAGTCCTCTTTCCAGCACATTGCCTGCCATGTTCAGTACAGTGGGACATAACATCTGTGACACTTAGCTGTGGACGGCCTTTCTTTTTCTTGCTAGACTTAAGCTCCATGAAAATAGAGGGTTTTGTCCTATTGATTCACAGACATATCCCAAAGCCTTCAGACAGTGTCTGGTATGCAGTAGTTGCTCACTCAATGTTGGCTAGATGAATGAAATGAATATTTTCTATGTTTGTTGTTATCAGGCATTTCTTAGACATTTAAATATATTAAATAATGTCACACTTTCCTGTCTGTTGACTATACATAAATAGTCAATGAATACTGATTCATTTGGAGAGTTCAGAATTCTAGTGGAATATACTATTTTTCTTCACCTTGTAAGACTAGAAAAAATACTTTGAAAGAGTTTTATCATTAAATGAATATTCTCAGAACATTACTTTTGGAGTCTTTATTCGGAGGATCTAGGTAAAAATAAAATGAGCTGGATAAGTGATTAGATGAATACTTCTGATGAGCTTATGGACGGACAACAGAGCTAAGCGTTGTCCAGTCATGCGGTGGCCTCACCATGGCCAGCATGTGTGAGTCCACTGTTGCACCTACTGTGCCGATCCACCGCACAGAGGGGTTTCCCTCACTTTCGCTGGCCCTCTGTTTTACCAAAAAAGACTGATCCCTCCTGATGACTTGCCCAAAGCCAGTGAGTTGGACAATGTTCCACTGAGATCCATATGGTTTTCATTGGCTGGTTTTTTTTGGAAGTAGGTCACCAGGCATTTCTTCCAAGTCTATCTTAGTTGGGAAGCGCTCCTGAAACTTGTTTTTTATCACGTGTAGTCCTGCTGTAGTGGTTACGAGTTGGGCTGTGAGCATTAAGGTCAGCAGTTCGAAACTAGCAGCTGTTCCACGGGAGAAAGATGAGGCTTTCTGCTCCTGTAAAGATTTATAGCCTGGGAAACCCTATACAGGGTCACAATGAGTCAGTTCTGACTCCACGGCACATAACCACCACCACCAGTCCTGCTGGTATTTGAAATACTGATGACATAGCTTCTAACAGGTCAACATGCAACCTACTACAATATGACAAATGCAGTGTCAGGTGCTAAATGCAGAAAGGCTACCTCCAGCATTCTCTTGGAATTAAATATCCTTATTAACTTGCAAAGACAGCCAGCTGATGTAGGAAACAAGATCCACTTTTAAAATTGGAAATAAAGAACTTTAACCTATTTTTAAAATCATAAATGTTATCAGTTGAATCATCATTATCAGGTGCAGTAAGCCATTGCTGGTATGTGGTGACTTTCTCTGTTCTCCTGGATGCAGGCATCCTCTGCTTTTAAATAATCTTAAAGGTGAAAGGAGGCAGTGGGGAGAACAAAAGTAGTTGCGGCTAGAAAGACAGAGACAGGACACCACCTCCACTCTGGTGGCTTCATTGGAATGACTCTAAAACAAATGAATGTGCAGTGAGTGGGCCGCTGCTCCATTAGCACTGCTCCCCAGCTCGTGGCCCCAGATTTACCACAATTAGGTTGCTGTCGCCTTGTCATACTGGCAGGTTCTAAATTGCTCTGTCGAGAAAGGAAAAATATGGTATTCATTATGCTGGGAAGACTTATTGTTCATTAAGTTGCATCTTTTGATGAAAAGGAAAACACCAAGTGACTACCATAAGGTAGTGAAAATAAAACATATTGCCCTGCCACTTTTATCTAACATTTTACGTTAAGGTAGAACCAGCATCAAGTAGGATTGTACAACGTTATGGTTAGGAAATGAACGTGTCTTTTAGACTATTAACGTGTTTTTTAGTTAGCAGGAACCCAAGTGGACTTGGTCTTGTTGAACTAAGAATTGTTGAGAAATGTGCTGAATCAATGACCACAAGTTGCCCTTGACCCAAGACAGGCGCACAAGCGTTGAATGAACTTGGTGCAGATTCTCTTTACAAACTCACTGCTGCATCTTTCACAGTATGAACTGTTGTTTTGTGCCATTTCTGTTACTTGCTCCAACTCATAACAGCTTCACGTATAGCTGATCGAAATGTTACCAAGTCCTGTGCCATCCTGGAAATTACTGATGTTTGAATCCATCGTTACAGCCAGTACCAGTGCGTCTCACTGAGGGTCTCGCTGTCTTTCGCTGACCCTCTACTTTACCAAGCATGATGGCCTTCTCCAGTGATTGGTCCCTCCTGATGACATACCTGAGTAAGTCAGGCAAAGTCTTGCCATCCTCACTTGTAGAGCATTCTGACTGTACTTCCTTTAAGACTGATTGGTTTATTCTGGCAGTCTATGGTATATTCAGTATTCTTTGACATTTCCCACAGTTAAAATGTTCAATTTTTCTTTGGTCTTCTTTTTCATTGTCTAGCTCTCACATGTGTCTGAGATAATTAAAAATACCACAGACTATTTCTGTTACTCTTCAGATTGTGGTGTGAATGTATCTTCACTTACCCTCCCACTGCCATCAAGGTCACTCTTAGATAACCTATAAGTAGGGCATAGTAGCACTGCTTTCTGGGGTTTCCAAGTGTGGTGCTGTAGGATAAGCACTGGACTGCTAACTGCAAGGTTGGTGCTTCAAACCCACCAGCTGCTCCTTAGAAACCCTATAGTAGACAGTGTCCCTATGAGTTGGAACTGACTTGATGGCACTTACCAACAATAACAGTCTTTATGGGAGCTGACTGCTTCCTTTTTCCCGAGAAATGCCTGGTGAGTTTGAACCTCGTACGTTTTGGTTAGTGGTCCAATCCCTAACCCACTACACCACCAGGACTCTCTTCTTCACTTACCAAACCCAGTGCCACTGAGTTGATTCTGAATCATAGTGTCTCTTGTAGGGTTTACAAAATGAAATCTTTATAGGAGCAGACAGCCTTATCTTTATCCTGCAGAGCTGCTGGTGAGTTTTAACTGCCAGCCTTGCAGTTAGCAGTCCAGTGCTTATCCTACAGCATCACCTTTCTTGACTTACTGTAATATCATATTTGATAGATTTGATAGAGTTGTTTTTTTTAATTGTGTTTGTTATTGTTGTTGTTATTAAGTGTCGTTAAGTCAGTTCCGACCCAAAGTAACCCAGTAAAGAGTTTCCAAGGAGCCGCTGGTGAGCTTGAACCGCCAATCTTGTGCTTCAAACTGACTTTGTAGTCCAGTGCGTTAACCCACAGTGTCATACCAGCATTGCATTACATGATTGTTTTGTTGTTGTCAGATGCCAACCAGTTGGTACCGGCTCATAGTGACCCTTATGCACAACAGAACGAAACACTGCCTGATCCTGGGCCAATCTCACAATTGTTGCCACGCTTGAGCCCATTGATGTTGCCATTTTGCCAATCCATCTCGCTGGGGGTCTTCTTCTTTTTCTCTGACCCTCCACCTTACCAAACATGATAATATCCTTCTCCACCTTACCAAACATGATAATGTCCGAAGTCTGAGACGAAATTTGGCCATCCTGGCCTCCAAGGAGCACTCTGGCTGCACTTCTTCCAACACAGATCTGTTGTTCTTTTGGCAGCCCATGGCACCT
>NW_006408909.1:810634-822451 GCF_000296735.1 Chrysochloris asiatica
GCCACTCCTTGGAAACCCTATACAGGGTCGCTATGAGTCAGAACCTACTCGACGGCACTTAACAACAACAACAATATATATATATGTTGTTGTTGCTAAGTGCCGTTGAGTCGGGATCCGACTCACAGCGACCCTGTACAGGGGATACCACAGATGTATATGAGTTGGAACTGGTGGCCTTCATGGCCCAAACCGACGTTGGTTTGCAGCTGGTGAGTTGGAACTGCTGGCCTTCATGGCCCAAACAGACATTGCAGTTTACCGCATTAACCGGCAACGCCATACCAGAAGTCTCTCTCTTTATATATATATATGTATTTAATCTGAGAGTTTCTTATTTCTTTGGCTTATATAAGCCCTTTACTGTTACTCAGAATAATTTCATCAGAAAGAATGCCGACTGTAGACAGCTTTTTACTGTTTATCTCTTTACTTTACCTGTGATTGGTTTGATCTAGAATGCCCCAAACACTTATTAGACTGTTACTTTGGGTAAGAGACCTGAAAGTCCCAGCTCTATTTCTCAAATGGTTTCTTCCTTGGTTCAATCCCTTTTAGGAGACTCTTGGGGCCTTGACTTGAAACTAGCAGTTCTGTGCCCCGGTCTGCGCCTGTATCTCCTGGGTAGGAGAGAGATGAGGTGTCTGTGCTTGGTGACAGGGACATTGCAAATGGCATTCATGGAGGAGTCAAGTTTTTAAAATATGCTTTATTTAATTTATTTATTTATTTATTTATTTTAACTTTGGCCAATCCTTAGTCCCTCAGCCATCATGCCTGGTCATTTCCCATGATTATGTGCCTACGTTATTTTTATTTATTACAAGGGAATAGTTAATAAAGACTCTCATGTTATTGTTAACTGCTGTCAAGTCGGTTCTGACACACCGCAACAATGTGTAACATTTCCAAGGCTATAAATCTTTACAGGAGCAGAAAGCCTCATCTTTCTCCCGAAAGGTACTCACAGGAATCCTCAAATGCTGCTTTAAAATATATTGAGTGACTCTGTCCAGAGAGATTTTCTTGTTTCTCTGAAATCATTGGAGGACAATTATGCTTTTCTTTTGAGTAATCAGAGTTGTATATCAAGATTATTTAAGGCTGAATTTCAATTGAATACCTTGAAATTTTCATTAAAGTAGTATTAATACTATAAAATAGATTAATAACATTTAATATAATTTTAACAATTAAATCATTTACAAATAATTTTATATATTAATATGTTGTTGTGGTGGTTAAGTGTAGTGGAGTCAGTTTCGACTCAGATAGGGTTTCCAAGGCTTTAAATCTTTTGCGGTTGCAGAAAGCCTTATTTTTCTCCTGTGGAGCGGCTGGTAGGCTTGAACCACTGACATAGTGGTTCGCAGTCCAGTGCTTATTCTGTGGAGCCACCGTGCTCCCAATATATTAATATAGTTAATGTAAATGGTTCTATAAAAATAGAACTATTGGCAGTTCTGATGTTTGATGTCCATCTGGTTGCCAGAATAAAGCATCAATATAGTTTTTGCTTACTAGGTTTTGACTTTTTCACACATGCATACAATTTGAAGAGTGGTTGTTGTTGTTATGTGCAGTGGAGTCGGTTCTGACTCATAGCGACCCTGTACAGGGTTTCCAAGGCTGTAAATCTTTACGGGAGAAGAAAGCCTCATCTTTCTACTGCAGAACAGCTGGTAGTTTCGAACTGCTGACCTTACAGTTCGCAGCCTGATATGTAACCACTAAGTGACCAGAACTCCTTAATTTGAAGAGTAATAGGAGCTATTTGTCCCTGAGTGGAACAAACAGTGAACATGCTTGACTGCTAACTGCAAGACTGGAACTTCCACCAACCCAGAGGCTCCTCAGAAGAAGGAACTGACAATTTACTTCTAAGAGATCACAGTCATGTAAACTCTGTGGAGCCCAATTCTAACAGGCATGGGATGACTATAAAGCAACTGTTTTCAGTGCATGCTTTTTAAAATCAATTGCTTAAAATGACAAAATATTCCTGGACTGCCATGTATAACTGTCTGACTGTTGCAGTAATGCGTGTATAGCTTGGGAGAAATAAATTGGAAAACAGAATGATGGAGTGGGCATTACTGGGAAATGGTACCTCGTTATACAAAATACCAGTACATCGTGCTGAAAGGAATGAGTTGACAGGTTAATTCTTTGTCCTATCTTTCACTTACGTGTTCCTTCTACACAAATCCTTGCCTCAGTCTAAAGCAGTATCCACACCCAAGATCAGCAGCAAGACAGCCCATAAGCTGCAGAGCTCTTCAGTGCAATTAACTGTAGTTTAGGAACATAAGACAGGAGATGTGGGAAGGGTCTTCCTGGGACCTGAGCAGTGTGTCAGGACAGAGTATTGAGGGGTATATGCTGTGCTGTGCCAGCACTGGGGGCTGGATCCCAAGTGACGAGGATTGGGTACTCCTGGAGCAGTATTATACATACGAGTGTGTACCAGAGAGAGAAAGATGTCGACGGTAGGGCCTCTACTGCTGTGGCCCACACTAGGGGTCCTGCCTGCCCAGGTCTCACGATGGACTGATCTGGCTGCCAGGCACCATGGAACACATAAAGGGGCCCAGTGCTTGCTTCTGCCTTCTGGGTGCTTATGACCCACTTATTAGGAAGATGTCGGTGTGTCTGCAGTAAAGTGGGAACCCCACAGGGTGCGTGGTTCAGGAGTCAAGAGGGGAGGGAGGACGTGCACTGTGAGGAGGTGGTGAGCAAGGGTGGTGTCTGTGCCGAAGTGTAGAGTGGTCATCCTTCCTGGGGTGGGGGTGTGCTTTACTAGTGGGGTCTTCTTCTCACCAGCTCGTGCTGATTGAGCCTCTACACTGTGTTCCGTGACAGCATCTTACTTTGTAGAGTTTCACTCCTTAAACAGTAAAACTGTTTGTTTTTTTAATCAACACTTTAATTTGGGGCAGTTCTACTCTGTCCTACAGGGACACTGAGGTGGTGGTGTGCCATCAAGTCAGTTCTGACTCGACCCTATATAGGGTTTACGAGGCTGCTAATCTACCTGTCACTCTGTGGGAGCAGAAAGCCTCATCTTTCACCCACAGAGTGACAGGTAGATTTGAACTGCCGACCTTGCAGTTAGTGGCCCAACTCTTAATCCACTATGCTACCAGAGCTCCTATAGGATCACTATGAGTCAGAATTAACCCCATGGCAGTGGGTTTTTGGTTTATAATTTCATTAAATCAGGAACTTGACTATTTTCAAGGTGACATAAAGGATATTTTAAAAAGCTTTTATCTGTTTGCTATGTCTATCTTAATTTTTAAAAACTCCTGGGTTTGGGGTACCTCTTCTCTCTTGCTAGCTGTAGTATTCTGTAGTGGTGGTGTGGAAGGGTTAACTGTCACATGCGGCTTTCTAGGTGGCCCGCTGGGAAGTGACTGGCGGTTTGGGCTCTCCTTCAGCCTAGTTCTGCAGTTGAGGAGTTTGCCTGTGGCAGAAAGGAGCAAGCGTGTGTTCCCTCTCAGCTGCTGGCCAGCCCAGGCTGCCAGAGACCTGGCAGGAGACTCCCTGAGCCGTCTCCCGGAGTCTCAGTGTGACTGGCCCAGTAACTGAGGGACACGCCTGAGAGCCAGGCTGGCTGTGGTGGTGATCAGCTCATCTGCATGGCATCCCTTGTCACAGCAACTTTGCACATGGGGACCTTCTTCAGCATCATGGGGCGTCGATTTAAAAGGAGGCGCAAGAAACGCTCCGAGAAAAAGGGTAAATTCGTTTAGTTTTTATTGTCAAAATGTGAAGTATGGGACTCTGCTCGCCAGAATGTAGGATGATATCTGGGGTAGATGGCTTTTGTGAATTAATAATCCTGCTGATCCTAGTGACTTCACAGAGTTCCTTTTAAAATGTAGGATGATATCTGGGGTTGATGGCTTTTGTGAATTAGTAATCCTGCTGATCCTAGTGACTTCACAGAGTTCCTTTTAAAATGTAGGATGATATCTGGGGTAGATGGCTTTTGTGAATTAGTAATCCTGCTGATCCTAGTGACTTCACAGAGTTCCTTTTAAAGTGGCTCTCTAGCTAGTTTTTCCTGTTGGCATCATAGGGACTAGCTTAAAAAGGAAGACAATGTAAAGAGATGCATGTAAACACAAGTGGAAACCATGCTGGCTTCCAAGTTTAAAGTATACTTTTAGAACGATACTGATAAAAACTTAGACGTTTATAGCTTTGAGTAATTAAAATGTTTTCCTCACTAGAGAGAGGCTTGATAATATTTATATGTTTGCTGCCACTCTATTAATGACCTTTCTGATATTCAAATGATTCATTATGCTGTAGCAAGTCAGATTGTAGCAAACTACTGTTAAAAGATTTTCCTTTGAAAAGAAAAGAGAAAATTCCTATGTTCATCCTCCAGGTTAATTTAATTTTAATTTATAATTCAGCTTGATGTTTTAAGACATTAAACTTTGTGTCCGTGACTATATAAAATGTGAATTGTTGCTTTAAAAGCTGCTGATCATTTGTTGTCTTGATATAGTATGAATTAATTAATAGTATATATTCTAGGTGAAAAGATGCTTCTAGCTAGAGGAACAGCTAGTGATGAGCTGGTACCTTGGCTTCTGTGACCTTACCTTCCTGTCCCTACCCCTGACTGACTCTGCTGACCCCTAGACCTTGGGCCTTCACCTCCTGTGTTCTGAGGCATAAGCTAGATATCCCTTCAGGAAATAAAAATTTTCTGGTTTTTACTGTGGCTACTGAAAAAGGAGCTCTGGTAGCGTAGTGGTTACGAGTCGGGCTGCAAACCTCAAGGTCAGCAGTTCGAAACTACCAGCTGTTCTGCAGAAGAAAGATGAGGCTTTCTGTTCCTGTAAAGAT
Source organism: Chrysochloris asiatica (assembly GCF_000296735.1). Lineage (NCBI taxonomy): Eukaryota > Metazoa > Chordata > Mammalia > Afrosoricida > Chrysochloridae > Chrysochloris > Chrysochloris asiatica. The sequence continues at coordinate 815,501 of NW_006408909.1, forward strand.
TTACATTCTTGGAAACCCTGTACAGGGTCGCTATGAGTTGGAGCACTGAAAAAAGGATTGGAGCTCTGGTGTGGTGCTGTAGGATAAGCACTGGATTGCTAACCACAAGATCGACAGTTGACACCTGCCAGCCATTCCTCAGAAACCCTATACAGGGTTGCTGTGAGTTGGAACTGACTCCACGGCACTTAACAACAACAACTTGAAAAAGGAAAAATGAACTATTTTCTAAATCATATGATAAATATCACAAGGACTGAAAGACAATGGAGCTTTGTGTCTAGAGTCTCTCATTGGCACTGTGTTCTCTGGGTGTTGTGAGACTAACTGGATTGCTGCAGAAACCTGGCCACCTCTAACTCCCTGTTTTGCTTCAGATCCCAGAGCCTTCTCTTGCGCTTGTTCTCACTCTCTCACATTGGCAGCTGTGGTGCTAATGCTGGCTGGTTTTGTTTCCTCAGTTAAGTGGTGGAAAGCAAGATGTCATTAAGCTAAACTATAGAAAAGTCAAAGCCAAAAAGCAGACACTCTAGAGAGTTTGGATGAACTGCCTAAATTAAAAATTACCACCCTTCTTTCTAAGGACTCTTATCAAGGAAAATTCATGTTGGAGAAAATGTGGAGAAATACAAGAAACTGTTGCTAATTCTATTAGTATTCTTTTGGAACTTGCTATAATCCAACCTGTTGCCGTTGAGTCTGTTCTAACTCAGATATTATTATTATTTTTTTTTTTTGACAGAGTTATACTGCCCCATAGAGTTTTCAAAGCTGTAATCTTTCCCCCACAGAACAGCTGTGGATACGAACCACCACTGTACCATCAGGGTTCCTTTACTATAATCCAAATGGCTCATGTTAGTCCCACTATGTACAAACTCCAAAATCGTTTTCTCCTGTAGGAAAACCCCTTTTAAATAAGTTGCATTTTAAGAAACTGAGTGCTCTAAGATGTAACAGTTAAGTCCATGTTTTAAATGACTCTGTTTATTGGGCATTTGTGGTGAGCATTTATTGTGAATGCCACTAGAAAAGATAACATGGTGTGTTAGTACCCAGTCTCAACTTACTTTGAAATGAATCAAAATACCTTGAAAAATTATGACTATTGTTTGACCGGCCATCCCGTTGACATACCAAATGGACAGTTTTACTAGGTGGACCATGTGATCTTTTAGCACTGCTAGGTTTTTAAGGTGCTGCAAATGGATGTATTGAATTGTTTTTTCCAAGACTGGTATAATGTATGCCTTGCTTTTATGTAATTATTTGTTGAAAACTATGGCGTAGCAAGTGATTTGTTTCTAGGTGGCTTTTGCAGCAATCAAATTTCAATGATTTTTCGTCACTCTTGAGTTATTCATGCAGTTACTCCCTACCTCCAGGGCACATAATTGACTGTCAGCTTTGTATGAGACTCAGAGGGATTAGCTTAATCATCAGAAAAATATGGCTGAAAAAGGAGAATGTGCACTTTTCTTATTGAACAGGACCTCCCCTGAGCAGATACTGCTGTCCTTGCAGATACTGCAACCCGGAAGCCAGTGCAGACTTATGGTGAGACAGTGAGCCCAGCACATGGGGTGTGCGCTGCACCCAGCCCACCCATTGTGGCTGCTGTCATAGCCCTTACCTCGTCACAGTACAAGTGCTGAGTAGCTGAGCAGAGATGGACCTTGGAAGGGCAGGTGGGAGAGTAGAAGGTGATGTGCAGCCCCTCCTCCACTCCCACTCTGCTGGGCAAGTGACTTCCTGATTTTCAGGTGCAGTGCCTTTATGATGAGTAAATGCGATGACCCTGCCTGCAAAGGAGCATGTTACACACTGAGTGGAGACTGTGCACCAGCCTGAGATTAGATTCCTACGATGGAGATGTGAATGAGGATGTGGGGCTTTTGGAAGAAATAGGAGACCCAGATCCCTAAGCTTTTCACCTTAAGCAGCTGATTGAGGGATGGGACAGAAAGCTTTCCTGCAACTGCAGAAGACCAGTGACAGTGGAAGAATAGGGTGGTGTCAGTCCATCTTCCATCCACCATCACCAACTGTCTACCATCCACTCACCCATCCATCCATCCATCCATCCATCCATCCATCCATCCATCCACCTACCTACCCATCCGTCCTTCACCCATCTACCATCTACCCAATCACCAATCCATTCATTCATCTATCCATCATCCACTCACACACCTACTGTTCATCTACCCACCAGTTCATTCACTCAACGAGGATCCTTCTGTCTGCTGGGCACCAGAGAATCATGCACACAATAGGCATGGGGTGATGGGATGACAGCAGCAGGAGACAGTCCAGATTTTCAGTCTTTGGGGTATATAATGGAGTGAGTCACCTGAAGTACCATCCTGTGAGTGAGGAGGGTGGGTTTGCACAGTGCATGCTACTATGCTGAAAGGAAGGGAGACCACCATGTGTTCCTATACACAGGGAAGGAGAGTTGCAGACAATCCAGTGAGCAACAAAAGTTTGTGGATTGAAGACCTGATTTTCTAGAACCTACTGTGATAGATATAGGAGTCCTGGTGTGGCGCTGTGGGCTAATGCATCAGACTGCAAAGTTGTTTGAACTGCAAGGTCAGTGGTTCAAGCTCAACAGTTGCTCCTTGCAAACCCTCTACAGGATTGCTATGGGTTGGAATTGACTCGATGGCACTTAACAACTATGATAGACATATGGGTTATTTCCTTGCTTTTGTTCTGATGAACAGCACAAGCAAAGAGCATGCTTTTTGGGCAGACAGTTCCCCTCTGCCAGTGCCTGCCATCCCTTGGATGGGCTGATACCTCTAGTGGTTAGCAGTGGGAATTCTATAGAATATATATATATATAATAAACAGGTATGTAAAGTTGCACTTGAAATGCTCTGGAAATTGTGCCCAGAGAAAATCTTAGTAATGCCAATTTTTCATGGAATTATTAGTGCTCATCTTTATGCTACAGTTCACATGGTTGTCTTTAATTTTCTTTGATTCTAGAAAATAAACTATAATTTAAAAATAAACTGAAACTTAATTATTGTTGTTGTTGTGTGCCATTGGGTTGGTTCCAACTCATAGCGACCCTGTGGTGGGTTTCTGAGAGTGGTTTGTGGGTTTGAACTGCCAACCTTTTGGTTCCCAATCCAGTGCTTATCCTAAAATTCAATTGGGGGTTGTGGGTGGTTATGTGCTGTGGAGTTGGTTCAAACTCATAATGACCTATATAGGGTTTCCGAAGCTATGAGTCTTTACAGAAGCAGAAAGCCTCATCTTTTTCCTGTGGAGTGGCTGTTAGATTCAAACTGCCAGCCTTGCATTTAGCAGCCAGCCCCGTACTCTATCAGGACTTCCTTCAGTGGTGAATGCCAATGATTACAAATAGGGCAGGCATGAACATCATCTCAGCTGCCTTACACAGTTAGAGTGTGGTTATGAAACAGTGTGTTAAGTGAGCTTTTTTATTCCATTATACCCACAAGTTCAGAGGTTCAAACTCACCAGCCGCTCCTCAGAAACCCTGTACAGGTTGCCATGAATCAGAATTCTGAGCTGGTGATGTTATTTTGTTGTTTTTGTATCAAACATCATCAGACTGTGTTGATTTCTCTAGGATGCTAGTGTTTACACCTGCCTGCTGAGGAATTGGAGATACAGTCAAGAGGAGAAGGCGAAAATGTGTGCAAGCACGCACATATGCTCACACACTCCCACAGGGCTGGTAGGGACAAGGAGTGTGGAGAGAAGAGGCAGTGGCCATGTGAGAAACAAGCCCAGGTGCCCTGTGATCTCACTGCTCTGCGGTCACTCAAGAACCCATTCTGTTTGGCACAATGTCCCAGAGTGACCCTAGGGGAGCTGTCTATACTCCAGTGTGGTTGTAGAAAGGATGCCCTAGTTGGATCCCTGCTGATGAGCCCCTTTGTCCACCCGAGACATATACTGGCCTTGGTTGCTCTCAGCTCTTACTTGCCTGCATCTAAAGACCTTTATTCCTCCTGCCTTTCAATGTTTCCAATTTTTGGACACTATTATCTTTCATTTCTGTTTCTAAACCAGTTAGTTCTTTACTGAGTTCTTTCCCTTGAACTAGCTTACTAAACACTTACTAAGGTAAGTGACTCATCCAGCCACTTTCCCTAGAGCCATAGGCTCCGTGGGCATGTCATCTGCCTTCCAGAGCCCTGTGGGTATCACATACTTTGCACAGCAGAGCATGTGTATCTAGCTTTCCATTCTGGTTTGGCTTCTTGCCCCTGCTACCCAGATGAAAAGCCATGCTGTAACCAGGCGTGTGTCCACCTCAAGGTGTGCTTTCTAGGTTCACTAAGCAACAAGTCCTTTATTACCTACTCATGTGAAACACCACAAGTGTTTCCCTTTGGCAGGAGGACTTCCACACAGTCACAGATATGTGCCGGCTGCTGGCATCTTGGACCGCTGTCATTTCCAGTAGATGGATTCTAAGGTCACTGAGCTCAACCAGGTCACGCTCCAGGGGAGCTTGGAAGTGCATGAAGGAGGGTTTAATGGTCAGGCTCATCATTGCTGTCCACCTTCTGCTTTCCAGAACTCAGGCACATGGGCTCTTGGAACAGCAGCGTAAGTGGCAGAATGGGATGGAATGTTATGCTCAGGAGGAGGTATTTGCTTACAGTAAACAGAAAGAATATGCTGAATTTGGACCTTGCTTCTTTTGTATTAGTTTCCACAGTGTGAGCTCTGTGGCTCACTGTCCATTTTCTGCTGTGGTCATTGTGTGGTTAAGTCCCAGGTCTTCTATAGATAGCACCTGGAAAGCTAGCTGCTAAAAACAAATTGAGACATGACTTTGAAAAATATATTCCTATAAGAATCACTTTAATTGCCCTGGGAGTGTAACCAAGGAATTTGAGGTCTTTTATAGGATTTATCCTGCAGCTAACTGGGCAGAACTACTTAGTCTGCATGCGACTTTGGTGGTTGTGTTGTCGATACTGAGTTCTTGTTGAGTTAAGTGAGGCTAGAGATCAATCAATTTAGCACAAGTAGCCTGTGTATCTAGTGAGCGTGAGACTCAAAACGGTGGGTCCAAGCATATTACTGTTACTGTTAGTTGCCATCTAGTCTCCTCCAACTCACGGTGATCGTTTGTATAATAGAATGAAACACTGCCCAGTTCTGTGCTGTCTTCATGTTCTTTAAGATACATTTGAGTCCATTGTTGTAACTATTGTATCAGTCCAGCTCATTGAGAATGACCCTCTATTTACCAAACATGATGCCCTTTTCTAGAAGCTGGTCTTTCTTGATGTCATGTCCAGTCAGCTCTAACTCATGGTGACCTTCTGTATAGTAGAATGAATCATTGCCAGCCCTGCACCATCTCCATAACCCTCGATAAGTGTGAGCTCCTTGGTGAGACACTTGTGTCAAGCCATCTCACTCTACTTTACCAAACATGATATCCTCTTTTGCTTTCCTGATGATATGTCCAGCCATCCTTGCTTCTAAGTAGCATTCTCATTGTATTTTTTCTAAGACTAGTTTGCGTGTTTTTCTGTCAGTCTATAGCATACTCAATAATCTTTGCTAACACTACAATTCACATGCATCAATTTGATCATTTTTTTTTCCATTGCCCACTTTTCTGATGCATATGAGGCAACTGAAAAGACCATGGCTGAGTTAGTTACATCTCAATTATTTTTGCAACAGTTTTGCCCATTACAACACACTGCTTAATTTCTTGACTACTGCTTCCAGGAACATTGATTATTGAACTTAGTAGAATGAAATTCTTGACAACTTCTTCTTCAGTTATCATGATGTTGCTTATTGGTCTAGTTTTGAAGATTTTCATTTTCTTTGCGTTCAGGCATAAACCATCCGTACTGAAGGCTGTAGTCTTTGACCTTCAAATTGTCTTCACTTTCAGCAGTCAGAAAAAGAGTGCAATCAATCCACAATAATTGATAAGACCTCTTTAAAGTTTTAAAAAGTGAAAATGTCACTTTGATGACTGCAGGGTGCTGACTCAAGCCATGGTCTATCCTTGCTAGATGTAGCACTTTCTGCCATGGAAATGACGATAGCTGTCACTCAGTAGGACTCCAGACACTGCTCTCAGCCACAGAACTCCCCCACCACCCCCAAGGTAAGAATGCTCCGACCACCCCAGCCTGAGAGCATGCACATCCCAGGACACACAGCTGGGTCCTTCACCAGGCATACAGCGCCTGCTCTGCACAATGTTACTTTGCAGACAGCAGGCAAACAGGTTGAGCTTCTAGGGAAAAGTGACCTGTAACAAGGCATTTACCATCCCTAGAAGAGGAAGAAAGGGTCCCTGGTGGCACAATGTGTTAAGTGTTAGGCTGCTAACTGCCAGTTCAGGGGTTCAAACCTACCAGCCACTCTGCGGGAGAAAGATAAGACTGTCTGCTCCCATAAAAATGTACAGTCTTGGAACCCTGGGGAGAAGTTTTACTGTATCCTGTAGGGTCCCTAGGAGTTAGAGTCCCCTGAGTGGCAGTGAGTATGAGAAGAGTGTAAGGAGCCCTGGTGGCACACAGTGTGGAAGTGATACCCACCAGGCCAGTGGTTTGAACCCACCAATCCTTCTATGAGAGAAAGATAGGAAGTTTGCCTCCATAAAGATTTACAGCCTCAAAAACCCCATGGAGCAGTTCCGCTCTATCCTGCAGGGTTGCTATGAATGGAAATCAACTGGACGGCAGTGGATTTTATAACAGGGTAATAGTTGTGGCCTGGTATGCAGCAGATCAGTCTTAGTAACCAGTTAAGGATATTTTATTTACAGATGTTTCTGATTTAAGAAATTAAGAGGGAAATTAACATTTTTGTCAAGTTTAGCTAGTTTCAGAGAAAACCAACAAAGCAGACGTGGTCCTGAAAGGTAACATGGTTGAAACGTAATTAAGTGGTCTGGACCTGGGAGGCACCACAGCCTGG
>NW_006408909.1:822551-823359 GCF_000296735.1 Chrysochloris asiatica
TTCACATGCATATGAAGTTATTGAAAATACCATGGCTTGGGTCAGGTGCACCTTGGTCCTCAAGCTGACATCTTTTCTCTTCAACACTTTAAAAAGGTCTTGTGCAACCCTAATTGTATTACAGGGGCCACATATTCACTGGCACCATTTGTTTCTGAAAATGACCAAGTATGGGGTCTCCAAACAAATACAAATATCCTTTAGTTGCACAAGCACCTTGGCTTATCATGGTTATGACTTCAGATTTATATGATTAACAGAGTTGGACGTGTAAAAAAATAGGAGTAGTTGAATACTTTGAAAGCTTTCCTTTTCATGAATATAACTTATGAATATACTTTTAACTTGTAATGTGGCAAAATGTCAATTATTGGTGTCTTTTTTGCATTGTAATGGAACAATTATAATTGTCTCACTTCAAAGAACTATTATTGCAGTCATTAATTGTATAATAGCTGGGAAACTTGTAACGGGAAGTCCCAAAGCAATAAACCAGAACTTGATTTCAGCTTCTTAGGGCCGAGTCCTGCATGAACCAGCAGGGGGCGCAGAAATGCCTGCCTCCTCTGGAAGCAGTTCCTATAGCTGCCCCCAGTTTGTAAAGTTGTGGTATGATCAGAGGCTGTTCAGAGATAAAGTCCACCATGGACCTCAGCCTTCTCTAGAAGCACCCAAACAAAACGACACAGAGGGATACCACAGATATATGTATAAATACTATATCTAGATAGATATAGTATTTATACATATATACATACATACATACATACATACATAGGTATGTGTGTGTGTGTGTGTGTGTGTGTGT
>NW_006408909.1:827780-830127 GCF_000296735.1 Chrysochloris asiatica
GAAAACCAACAAAGCAGACGTGGTCCTGAAAGGTAACATGGTTGAAACGTAATTAAGTGGTCTGGACCTGGGAGGCACCACAGCCTGGTGAATTTACAGAGAAGGCATTTCCAGGAGCTCATAGGCAGGCCAAGGAGCCTGCACATCACGCTGCAGCCACCCTCACTGCCAACCTCCTGGCTCTCCCCACTGCTGCAAGACCAGTGTGGGTGAGCTGCTCTCCTTGGCCCCTCTGGGAACAGAAGTCATGTGGCTAGTGGGTTGCTTTCTGGGTCATCTCATGGAAACTTTAAATTGCAGGTGTTTGTGGATGGATAGGGTGAAAAGACTCAAGGTGAGTAAATGAAGTTTGTGGGAAATTTGGGTTCCCAGTCTTCACCCAGTTGCTTTCGTTTGGGGCTGCTTGTCCTGCCATTGGCTGCTTACTCTACAGAGCGTACCAGCATTCCTGATAAATGTGTCATAAGGTCACTGTATACCTGGAGCTTACGCAGCTGAATTCAGCAGGGCTCTGTTTTGTATTCTCCGTTGTCTTGGTTAGTAACAGTACCCTGTCAACATTTGGACTAAATTGCCGTCTTGTTGGCACCATGTTAGTAAAAATCAAAAACTGGCAAAATTGATAAAAGGCCACTTTTTCCTCCTGTTAAAGACCAACCAAGCCAGTTGCTGTCAAATCAGCTCAAACTCATAATGACCCTATGTGGGTCAGAGTAGGACTGTGCTCCCTAGGTGTTTCAGTGGCTGATTTTTCATAGACCTCTAGGCCTTTCTTCCAAGGCACCTCTAGGTGGACTTGAACCTGCAACCTTTTGGTTAACAGCAGAGTGTGTTAACTGTTGCACCACTCAGGGATACTTGGAAAGACCAACACAGGGTGCTTATTTTAAAGAGTAGCCAACATTAAAGGAAACACAGTTCAGTAGTGGAGCTGGCACATCCAGGAGTAGATAAGTATCTCAGGGGCATGTCTGCGACTCAGAGGACTTCTATGCACTGTGGAGTTCCTGTTAGGAACTGTGGGGAGGTGTGGAGACTGGAGGCGGAGATGCCTGCTGTAGTGTAGTGGTCTGACACCTGAGGGAGACTGTGTTAGACATGAAGGAGCCTGGTGGGTTTGGCTCAGGTAGTATTGTGGGACAGCAGAGACGGAATTGCTGAGTGTCTTCTGATTGGCAGATGTGTACTGAGCAGGAGTTCCACACAGGCTCTGGGCCAGAGGACTAGAGCTGAGAAGCCCTGGCATTTAGCCCCTTCCCCTGCCTGCCAAGCTCTCAGAGCCCAGGGGGAGGGGCAGGCAGCTGGAGAGTGCTGTCAGGCTTTGTCAGTAGAAGTGGACATGCTAGTGGACTTGGGAATTGTTTTGGAGGAAAAGCTGACAGTTCTTCAGATAATGCTTTAAATGTGAAGAACAAGTAAGGGGCCAAGCTGACCTCACAGTTTCTGGCTTTTGAGCATGTGGTGGGGGCCAGGTAGAACAGTGAGATGACACAGGTTAACCTTGTGGGTGCATTGGCACATTTACCACCAAGTATGTCCATCTGATACCCACAGGCCACTGGTCAGGGCAGCCCCGGGGCCACAGCACTACTGCAACCGCAACCTCTCATGAGTTCAGGTTACTTCAGGGCTGGACCAAAGCTGTCCAGCCTCCTTCAAGAGCTCTGGCTGGGTAACAGGCCACATGAGCTCACTACCCCTGTCATTTGCATGTGGCTTTTTCATTCTATTCTCCTTTTTAGTGATGTGGGTGATGTTGCCAGCTCCCTTCATTTCTCTGTTGCCAAGAGTACTGATTGCTTCAGTCCCCTCCTCCCATTTGTCTGTCTTAACTAGTCCTAGTGACCTTGCATCCCTGTGGTGTGATCTTTGACAACATGTTTTCTTTCTGATAATTACCCTCAATCCAGTTTCCTCTTCTGATTCAGTAGATTCCCCTTCAAATCAATATTTTCCTCTTAACAATGAATATGATGAATATTATGTATTGCTGTTCCTATTTTGATTATTTAATTTTCATTTCACTAGAAAAACCATGTTTGCATGAATTTGATCTGCTCATCCCTGTCTGCCAGATCTCATTCAATGTGTACTAAATTTCTAAAAGTTAACAGAAGAGCAAATTGCTTGGATGAAATCCTAGAGGGGAAAATATTGCATTATAAAATATTGTAGGCTGAACCATTTTGAACACGTTAGTGATATTGTTTTGTTTAAATAGGATTGAAAGCAAAGTACAAATAATGAAGTGAAATGTATTTTCTAATCATATGTGATTAATCTGTTACATATGTGATTAACCTGTGTTCTTTCTAATCATGTAAGTGGTTTACACATGACACTTGCC
>NW_006408909.1:831582-840379 GCF_000296735.1 Chrysochloris asiatica
AACAACAACAACAACAACTCTTTATCATGGTAATGTAAGAAAGAATAACACACCAATTAGTCATTTCCCCACCATGTGGCTTATAAATAAAGCACCATCAATTTCATCATGTTATTTGAAATTGGCAGATAACCTCTAGGTTATCTAGTCAGAACTAGTCATACTGCTATAGTTGTTGGCATGGGGTCCAGCTTCACCAGGTTCCACGTGGTCACCCTGTGTCCAGTTTCACCTTACTAACTTGGGAGCCTGCCTTATCAAGTGTTTTATTTCTGAATGGACCCTAATCAATCTGGACTTTATTTTGTCACATCTGTCTGTCATATGTGTCTGTTCACATCTGTCTGTCTTATGTGTCTGTCTTTGAGCCATTGATGCTCTTTGGTTTCAGATCTGTGAGACTTTTTCTAGTTCAGAGTCTTCCTGGGTATTCTGACCTGTTTATCCCTCCGCCCCCCACTACACAAACTTTAGAATAAGCTTATCATGTTCCATTAAAATAAAGGGTTAGAACCAACTTAGACCTAGTTGAAGCCAACTTAATCTCAGGTCTCCTGATGCCAAGTTAATGGTCTCTCATACCTCACTACCTCTCAAGTTTAGCTGATTTCATACTACTTTAGGGCCATCCTGAAAACTAAAGACATTATTTTGAATGTTGCTTTCAAGTAAAACTTTTCATTAATTGACTATTCTGGGAATTTTGTTTTATAGGAGATATTTTTATGGGATTTTAATTCCCCTGTATTTATAGTTCAGGTCATAAGAGGCACTTTTTAAGTTGAAAGAAAAACAGTTATGTGAAATGCTCTAAAGTGCTTGCATTTATGATTTTGCTTTGTTTTATAACCTTTGGTATAAGAGCTGGCATTTTTAGAAGTAAAAACATTGGCTTTTGCTCTGCAAGGGATTTCTGGCTCTCATTCTTAATATGCAAGGGCCTGCCATGCCCCGTGCACTGTGATTATTTTCTACTGTGAGACATTTTCTCTATTTTAGAATTTTTCTATGTAAGAGCAGAAAGCCAGGCATACTCTAGAAAGCACATTAATGCTAGGTTGACACTTGTGGTTCTGGACTGTACTTTATTGGCATTGCAAAGTTTGTTCTTCTTTGTCCCGATCTCGAGAGAAGTCAGCTTCTCAAGTAACCAGTTATTGATTGGTAATATATAAGGATTAAAGTGATCTAATAATGAATTGGAGTCCCTGGGTAGCACAAACAGTTAAGAAAAAGATGGAGGTTCAAGTCCACCCTTGGAAGAAAGGCCTGGCATTCTGCCTCTGAAAGATCTTAACTGCTGAAACCCCTATGGACCACAGCATGGATGCACCTGAAAAACATGAATGCTGAGTGAAATAAGTCAGTCACACAGGACAAATATTGTATGATCTCACTTACTGAAATCAGCAAATAGTATGGAAACCCATGCTCCTGAATAGTTACAGGGATGTGAGGGAAGAGGAAAGGGGGAAGATTCTGCTCGGAGGGAGCTATAGTAGGGTATTTTGATGATGATGGGAGGACTCTGGGAAAGGATCACAATAATGGCTGTACATCATGAAGAATATAATCAATGTCATTGCATTGTAAAGGCAGAAATTGCCATACCAAATTGACACATATTTTGGTGTATAGATTTTTTTTTTTAATCTTTAACAAACTTTTTAATATTCTTTGTCTTTGTTACATTTTTTTCATAACACATTAGCTTTTAGGCCCAAATATACATATCCACTATTCTGGTATATAGATTTTTACCACAGTAAAAAAGAAAATTAGGGGATGCCAGGGAAACTCAATGGGGCAATCATGAGTCAGAGTTGGCAAAATTACAATAGTTTTTTTAAAAAAATATTGAATTACGGAATTCTGTAATGAATTGTAGATTATTGATATTTACTATAGACTCATATGTAATTGTCTCTGGTAGCATAGTGGTTACGAATTGGGCTGCTAACCTCAAGGTCAGCAGTTCAAAACTACCACAGGAGAAAGATGAAGCTTTCTGCTCCCGTAAAGATTTGCAGTCGGAACCGACTCCACAGTACTTAACAACAACAGCAGCATATGTAGTTGTAATAAATAATACTGAGTGGTCCCATGTACCCCTGACCCAATTCCCTCCCTTGGTGACATACTACAAAACTACAGTGCAGTACTGCAACCAGGATATAAACGTTTATACATTCAGATACAAAACATTTCTATCCCCACAAGGATCCCTTGGTTGCCTTTTTATAGCTTCATCCACTTCTGCTCACACCAGCCACTACTTAACCCCTGATATCCACTCATCTGTGTTCCATTTTCATAATTTTATCATTTCAAGGATGTTGGCTAAATGGAGTTTTACAATATATAACTGTTTGGGATTGATTTTCTCAGCATAATTCTCTGGACAATCATCCAGGTTTTTTCTGCTTAATGTCTCTTGGTATAGACATACCACAGTTTATTTAGCCATTCACCTTCTGTGAAGGATGTCTGAGTTGTTTCCACTTGCTATCTGTTAGGAATAAGGTTGCTTTAAACATTTGTGTACAGGTTTCATTGTGAATATAAGTCTTCATTCCTCTGGGGTCAACACAAAAGTGTGCAATTCCTGCCTAAGTCCTAGGATAGTTGCATATTTCATTTTTTTTTAAATTGCTTATTGATTTTCCAGTGTGGCTGCACTGTTTTACATTCCCACCACAGTTTGTATCATTGGCTCAGATACGATATGCATTATAGTGGAAACATAAAATGGCACGGCCAATGGAACTGAAGGAAGAAGTCCAAGCTGTACTGAAGTCATTGGCAAAGAACAAGATTCCAGGAATTGATGGGATCATCCCAAAAACTGTGGTAGCACTGGTGGCACTCATTCATCTATGCCAAGAAATTTGAAAGACAGCTACTTGGCCAACTGATTGGTAGAGGTCCATATTTGTGCCCTTTCCAAAGAGATGACCAAAGAATATGGAAATCATCAGATAATATCATTAATATTGCATGCAAGTAAAATTTTGCAAAAGATCATTTGAAAAGGCTGCAGCAGTACATTGATCGGGAGCTTCCAGAGGTTCAGGCTGGATTCAGATAGGGACATGGAAACCCATTGCTGATGTCATATGGATCTTGGCTGAAAGCAGAGAATACCAGAAAGATGTTTACCTGTGCTTTATTGAGTACACAAAGGCTTTTGGTTGTTTGGATCATGACCAACTATGGACAGCATTACAGAGGATTATTTTTCTGGAACATTAAATTGTGTTCATGAGGAACCTGTACATAGACCAAGAGGCAGTTGTTTGAACAGAACAAGGGAGTACTGAATGATTTTAAATTAGGAAAGGTGTGTGCAGGGTTGTATTCTTTCATTATACTTTATTCAGTCTGTGTGCTGAGCAAATAATCTGAGAAGCTAAATTACTTGAAGAAAAAGGGGCATCAGATTTGGAGGAAGATTCATTAACAACCTGCAGGACACAGATGATACAACCATGCTTGCTGAAAATGAAGAGGACTTAAAATACTTAACTGTTAAAGATCAAAGACTACAGCCTTCAGTAAGAGTTGCACCTCAATGTAAAGAAAACAAAAATCCTAACTTCTGGATCAATAAATAACATCATGATAGATGAAGAAAAGATTGAAGTTGTCAAAAACTTCATTTTGCTTGGATACACTATCAACACTCATGGAAGCAGCAGTCAAGAAATCAAACGACATATTATTGCATTAGGCAAATCTGCTACACAAGACTTCTTTAAAGCATTGAAGAGCAAAGATGTCAGTTTGAGGACTAAGGTGCACCTGACCCAAATCATGATTTTTTTTTTTTTAAATGTTTTATTGTGACTTATGTGATAGTTTGCATGGGAGAACATTAGTTTTACATTCATCTTATCGTATATCGTTTCATTGCTATGGTTACAATCATGCATCATCAACCAAGCAAAGGGCCAAACCATGGTATTTTTAATAGTCTCATAAGCATGTGAAAGTTGGACAATGAATAAGGAAGACTATAGAAGAATTGTTGCATTTGAGTTAAGGTGTTGGAGGAGACCAATAGAAGTACCATGGACTTCCACAGAATAAACAAATCTGTGTTGAAAGAAGTACAGCCAGAGTTCTCCTTAGAAGCCAGAATGGCCAGACTTCGTCTCTCATATTTCGGACATATTATCAGGAGGGGCCAGTCCTTGAGAAGGACATCATGCTTAATAAAAAGTGGTTGTTGTTAAGTCCTATCAAGTCAGTTTCTACTCATAGCAATAACTGTATAGGGTTTCCAGGGAGCAGCTGGTGAATTTTAACCACCAACCCTGTGGGTCAAACTATCCTTGTAGTTTAGTGCTTTATCTCACAGTGCCACAGCAGGACTCCTGATAAAGTGGAGGGTTATGAAAAAGAGGAAGACCCCAACAAGATGGATTGGTACAATGACAGTGGCAATGGGCTCAAGTAGCAACGATTGTGAGATTGGCACAGGACCAGACAGTGTTTCGTTCTGTTGTGCATAAGGTCACTATGAGTAAGTACCAACTTGAAGGCACCTGACAACAACAACCGCAAAGCGTGAGTTATCCATTTTTTATGCATCCTTACCAACATTTATTTGGCTTTGCTACTGTTTTCTATTTTATTCTGATAGGTGTGTGGTGATATCTCATCATAGGTTTAATTTGCATTTCTCTAATAGCTAATGATGTTGCACATTTTTTTTTTTTAATGTGTTTGTTTGCCATCTGTGTATCATCTTCAGTGAAATGTCTCTTTAGGTCTTATGCTCATTTATTAGATTGTTCTATTTTGCTTTTTTTACTGTCTGTTTTGAAAATTCTTTATATATTCTAGTTACTAGTCCTTTTTCAGATATGTCATTTTCAAGGAAATATCTTCTCTCAGTCTGCAGCCTGTTTTTTCATTTTATGTTAAATAAAGCAAAAGCTTTAAATTTTGATGGAATCTAGTTTATCAGTTTTTTTTATTCTATGAACTATGCTTTTTTTTTTTTTCCTTTCGAAAAATGGAGTCCTGCTGTGGCTCTGTAGGAAAAGCACTAGAACGCTAACTGTAAGGTTGGTTCAAACTCACTCAGAAGCCCTATAATAGGTTGCTATGAGTCAGATCTGACTCCAGGGCATTAACAACAAAAGACTCTCTGCTGAGCCCTAGATCCTGAAGAATTTCTTCTGTGGGTTTTCTAGATTTATGTTTTACATTGAAATCTATGATCTATTTTGAATTACTTTTGGATGCACATGGTGGTTATGTGCCGTGTAATCGGTTCAGACTCACAGTGACTCTGCATAGGGTTTCCGAGGCTGTAAATCTTTATGGGAGCAGAAAGTCTCATCTTTCTCCTGCAGAACCACTGGTAGTTTCGAACTACTGACCATGAGATTAGCAGCTCAGCTCGTAAACGCTATACAACCAGAGCTCTGTAATGGTTGTATGAAGTGTGAAATTTAAGTTGAATATGTCTAATCAGGCTGTGAACCTTCAGGTCAGCAGTTCGAAACTACCAGCTGCTCTGCGGGAGAAAGATGAGGCATTCTGCTCCCGTAAAGATTTACAGACTCGGAAACCCTGTACAGGGTCGCTATGAGTTGGAACCGACTCCACGGCACGTGACAACAACAACAACATGTCTGCTCTATCCTGGTGTGGCGCTGTGGGTTAATGTGCCAGACTGCAAAGCTGTTTGAACTGCAAAGTTGGTGGTTCAAGCTCACCAGCTGCTCCTTGGAAACCCTATACAGGGTGGCTATGGATGGGAACCGACTAGACGGCACTTAACAACAGTAACTGCATCCTTCTGGAAAGGAGCTCTGGTAGCATAGTGGTTACGAATCAGGCTGCTAATCTCACGGTCAGCAGTTCGAAACTACCAGCTGCTCCATGGGAGAAAGATGAGGCTTTCCGCTCCCATAAAGATTTACAGCCTTGGAAACTCTGTGCAGGGTCACTATGAGTCAGATCCGACTCCATAGCACATAACAACAATATCCGTCTGGAGGTGCAACTCCTTTCTGTCTTTAAATCAGTTTTCAGCTATTAAGAACAGAGTCATTGGGACAAGTTTGTTTATTTGTTGTTTCCCTGGACAAACTATTTTTTGTTGTTCAAAATGCCCTCCTAACACAGCATCTGCACCTTTGAATGCACTGTTTTCCCCTTTTAAGGGGTGCTCAAGCTCAAAGCTCCCCCAAGACTCTGCTTATATGTCTCTGTCTCCTGACCTGTCAGCTGAGGGGCCCCTCCAAACACCTGCGCCTATGTGGGGGCATTCCCCCTTTTTATATGGAAATAGTAGAGCCACATGCACACAGAGTTATATAATGAAGTCCAAATGCCCACCAGCCAGCATCAGCAGTTCCCAGCCATGGCCAGTCCTGTTTGCTCTCTACCTGTAGATGATTGGCACTCAACTGCTAAAGATTGGTGGTTTAAACCCACCCTGCAGTGCCACAGAATCAAAAGCTTGGTGGTGTGCCCCTGTGGATTATTCTTGTCTTTAGATGTCTTCAAGTTAATTTTCAACTCAAAGTGACAGCCAAGAAAACCCCGTGGAATAGTTCTTTGTAATACACAAGGTTGTAATGAGTCAGAATCAACGTCATGGCAACTAACAACAACAACAAAACTATCTGGAAAACCTTTTAACATACAGGATTCTAAATCAAAATTCATTTAACATTTAGCAACCAATTATTTGGAAACATTGTGAGATTAAAAGTCTAACAAATGAGCTTCATGGAAACTAGGTGAAATTGAGATCTATGTATATGTTTTACGGAGCCTTGGTGGCACTGTAGGTTAAGCACTGGACTGTTAATCTCAAGTCTGATGGTACAAACCCACCAACTGCTCAGTGGGAAAAGATGAGACTTTCTGTTTCTGTGAAGATTTACAGCCTTGGAAACCCTATACAGGGTTGTTGTGAGTGGGTTTTTGGTGGGTATACATGTTTCAGTCAATTTTAATCACCATTTTTCTAAAAGCAATGACTTGCCTTTTAATTATTTATAATACAGATTTTGTTTGTCTTCAAAAAAATATGTAGCTAATCTTTTTGCAAATCGTCTTCCACAATTACAACTTGATAATAGGATTCATTATTATGGATTATATATTAATACAGTCTTGCCAAGTATATCTGTGTTGTTGTTGTGAAGTGCTGTCGTGTCGGTTCTGACCCATAGCAACCCTGCCCTGTATAAGGTTTCCGAGGAGCAGCTGGTGAGCTTGAACTGCTGACCTTGTAGTTCAAATGGCTTGGCAGTCTGGCACATTAACCCACAGCGCCATACCAGGATTCTAAGTGTATCTATGTTGTTGTTGTTGTTAAGTGCCGTCGAAAGTGTATCTATAGTAGCTAGGAAAAGGAAACCCCTAGATTTGTTAATAATTAGACAGTTGGAATAATTGTTCTTTGAGAGATTCCTGTGGTTTCTCCTACCATTGAAATAATTATATATGGCTATGAAATTAGATTCGATTTTTAACAATTATACGCTTTTTAGTTTCAGCTATATCAGACGCTTTTCAAAATAAAAGTTGTGGTTGCTGTTATGTGTTGTCGAATTGACTCTGATTCATAGTGACTCTGTATAGGGCTTCCAAGAGTGGCTGGTGCTTATTCTGTACTGCCATACAAGGTTCCTTTCAAAATAAAAATTATTGTTGTTGTTGTCAAGTGCCTTTGAGACGGTTCTGATCCACAGCGACCCTGTATAGAGTTTCCAAGGA
This sequence comes from Chrysochloris asiatica, assembly GCF_000296735.1. Taxonomy (NCBI): domain Eukaryota; kingdom Metazoa; phylum Chordata; class Mammalia; order Afrosoricida; family Chrysochloridae; genus Chrysochloris; species Chrysochloris asiatica. The sequence goes on from NW_006408909.1 coordinate 839,329, forward strand.
GCAGCTGGTGAGCTTGAACTGCTGACTTTGTGGTTCAAACTGACTTTGCTGTCCAGCACATTACCTCACAGCAGGTATGTGTCAGGTATGTGCACCTGCTGTGAGGTATGGCACTGTAGGACAAGCACTGGACCGCAAAATCAGTTGAAATTATAAGATGGGTAGTTCAAACTCACCAGCCACTTCTTAGAAATCCTATATATGGTGGCTGTGAGTTGGAAATGGCTCTGTGACACTTAAGAACAACACTGTTAATTACAACTCATAGTGACCCTAGAGAACAGAGTAGAACTGCCTCATAGGATTTCCCAAGCTGTCATCTTTACAAAAGCAGACTGCTACATGTCTCCCACAGAATTGCCAGTTGGTTTGAACCATTGACCATTGGTTAACAGTTGAGTGCTTAACCTCTGTGCTACCAGGGCTCCTACTTGCTACATAACTTTTTTTACAGTGCAAAATCAAAAGTCCTCCCACAAATGGCAAATCAGGCTCATGTGTCATGTTAGGGCACAGCTTCAGACAGATCTTTGTAAGGTATTCGCATCCTCACTTTTTTCTCTGGTTCCCGGGTCTCTGTGGTCCTCCATTTCCAGGAGCCAAGTCCGCTTTCCTTAGGGTAGAATGCAGGGTCCCTGTGTACCAGCTCCCGAGTCTCCCCTGCCGTGGCTCCTTTTCTCCTGCATTGTCCCACCATACCAGCAGGTCTTAGGAACGCTTTGATGTCAAGGAACAACACAGACTTAGGGCCTAACATCAAAGAGGAGAGACAAAGGCAAGAGCCCCTAAGGCAGAGCATAGCCCTAGAGTTTTCCAAGGATTGGAGGAAAGACAGTCTCTCCTGTCCTCTCTGCTTCCCTGGAAATCTCTCTCTCTTTTATTTTTATTTTTAATTTAATGCTTTATTGTGACTTATGTGATAGTGTACATGGGAGGACATTAGCTTCACATTGATCCTGTCGTGTATCGTTTCTTTGCCATGATTACAATCCCCTCCATTCATCATCCACCAACCAAAGGGTATACCCTGCAAGCCTGCCCCCCGGTCATC
>NW_006408909.1:840663-847891 GCF_000296735.1 Chrysochloris asiatica
TTGTATCGCAAGAGACCTATCCACATCTCCTTTCATCAGCCCCGACTAGGCAGAATGGATACTACTCAGTGGAGATTCTACCTTGCTCCACGCCCCCTGGATCTAGGTTCCCTCTTGAAAGCTTGTAAGCCAGTCACTTCTTGCCTCTGAAGCCCTCCCTACCCCATTCTGGGTAGCCAATGTCCAGGTTGCCCATCCCTGTTCTCTCCGTGTGTGGAGGGGGTGGGAGTGATCCTCACTGTGAAGATTTGTTCCCTCTTTTGAACTACTGCTTCCATAGGTATATGTCAAGTTCATCAAATTATATCAGATTACTCTTTTTTCCCTCTTCTTTCTTCTTCTGGTTGAGCTCTGATCATCTAGTCGTTGAAGCCAGGTCAGGTGGGTATTATCTGCAAGTGTGGGTGTACTTATTCATGTGCCCTCTCTTCTTAACAGCTGGACGCTTCACTCTCCACTCTAGTCCTCTGTGGCTATGTCGCTGACTCTGGGTCCAAGAGTTCCCTGGACTTGCCACACTGCTGGTCAACCAGGTCTCCATCCAGATTCACAGGAGTCTATTGAGCATTGTAGGGCTTAGCTCGCAGCTTCATTGCTGTTTTTCCCTCACTTCCCTTTATCCGTGACAAACGTCACAAATCAGAGCATGTATGCCATTGAGTCTTAGTCTTAGAAGGGGGTTTGCCCTATGGGGACCCGACCATTGGCCTTGATATCTCCTGGGCGAGCCACTTTTGTGTTCTTATAGTAATCAGTCGGTCTGCCTATATTATTTTGTATTTTTCCTGTCAGTCTTTCTTTAAGGAAGTATCTTCTGTTCTTCTTGCCACTCCAGGCTGGTCTGCTTGTTTTTCAAGTGGAAATTTCGCCTCAGAAGATCCTGGATGCTGTTCAGTATTCCACCTATGGTCTTGTGTAATGCAGAGGCTCCAAAGGAAGCCTCCTTCACTGGGCACGTTGTAGCCCCATTTTAGGTATTTGAATCAGTTATAGGCAGAAGTCAGACTTACAAGCTTTCTATGGTGATATTTCTGGCTATTCCTTTCTCTCCCCCTCCAGTGTTTATTTTATAGTGGTATGCCAGGCAAACCAAGATTCAAAAGACAGCAAAGCATCTTAACATTATTTCCCCCCTTTTCCCCATTCAAACCATATCTCAATCTCTGTATCCCAGAGCCCTGTTTTTCCAAGGTTGTGCATGCATCATTATTTACCTCTGTCCCACTTCAGCTTCACATTCATCCTATAGTATTTCATGTCATTGCAATGATTACAGTCCCCTCCATGCATCATCAGATAACCAAAGGATATACCCTACAGGCATGCCCCCCTGGCTGTCAGCAAACAGCCCTCTCCCTCCTTGAGCCCCATGTCCCCAGCCACTCCATCTGTCCACGCTATCATCTCTGTCTACACTCCTGGCCTTACTACCTCTCTGGGTAGGGTCACACTTTCTGCTCTTCTTGCGTGATGGTCCAAGGGACCTCCACTTCTGGTCTGCAAAATCAATCAATCTCCTCCTTTTGCAAAAAAAAAAAAAAAAACTGCCTCTACATTTCCAACCCTCACAGTCAGTCCTGGCGGCAGGTAGTCACTGTTGTACCACAAGAGTCTTATCCCCATTTCCTTTTGTCAGTCCGGTCCCAACAGTTTGGAAATCATTCAGTGGAGTTTCTACCAATCCCTGCTCTGACTGGAACTAGACTCCCTCTTGAAAGCTTGCAAGCCAGTCACTTCTTGCCTTTATAGCCCCACCCCCTTTTTGGGTCTGGGGAGTTTCCAGCCCCCTCTCCAAGGTATTCCAGTCAGTTATAGGCTGAAGATGGGTTTACATGTTTTCTGTTGTGATGTTTCTGGCTATTCCCTGCCCCTCCCCCCCAAGTGTCGATTTCACAATGGTAGGCAAGGGAGACCAAGATTCAAAAGACAGCCAAGCATCCTAACATTATTTCCCTCTTTTCCCCTTTCAAGGCATGCCTCAATCCCTGTATCCTGAAGCCCTGTTATTCCAAGGTTGTGCATACATCGTCATTTATCTCTGTCCTACCTAGCCAATACAAGCCTGCCCAACCATTTTCCCGTCTGCCTTGTTCTTCTTTTTCCCCTACCCCTTCTTATGTATTGCCAGCCCCACCCCACCCCAAGCTCCCAGGCTCTCCTGTGTCTATTCCCTACCCTGTGTTCTTTCTTCCCCTCTCTCCCTCTCCACCTCTCATCCCATACATACCAGTGATCATCATATATATATATATATAATTTTTCACCCCCCTTTTGGGTGGGTTCTTTTTCTTAGTCATTTACAATAATGGTCTTACGCAGTATTTCTCCTTTTGTGACTGACTAATTTCACTCAGCATAATGTCCTCAAGATTCATCCATGTTATGTGGTGACTTGCAGCTTCCTTGTTGTTCTTCAAGGTAGCATAATATTCTATCGTGCGTATGTTTGTTTATCCATTCTTCAACTGACAGGCATTTTGGTTGTCTCCATTTTTTTGCTATTGTAAATAGTGCTGCTATGAACATTGGTGTGCGTATATCTACTCATGTTATGGCTCGTATTTCTTGTGGGTAAATACCAAGTAGAGGAATTGCTGGATCATAAGGTATTTCTATTTCCAACCTTCTGAGAAAGCGCCATATTGCTTAACAGAGTTTTTGGACCATTTTGCAATCCCACTAACAATGTAGGAGGGTCCCAGTCTTTCCGCATCCGCACCAGCATTTGTTGTCCTCTGATTTTTTGATCTTTGCTGTTATTGCTGGTGTGAGATGATATCTCACTGTTGTTTTAATTTGCATCTCTCTGATGGCTAGTGATCGTGAACATTTCTACATGTTTGTTGGCTGCCTGGATCTCCTCCTTGGTGAAATGTCTGTTCATGTCCTGTGCCCATTTTTTAATTGGGTTATTTGTCTTTTTATTGTAGAGATGTTGTAGTTTCCTAAATGTTTAAAAATGAGTCCTTTATCTGATGTGTCATTGCAAAAGAATTTTTCCAATTCTGTGAGCTCTTTTTTACCCTTTTGGTGAAGTCTTTTGATGCACATAGGTTTTTAATTTTTAGTATGTCCCACTCATCTATTTTGTCTATTTTTGTTTGTGCACTTTTCAAAATCTGTGGTAGCCTGTATATGCCCTGAATTAGTGCCCTCACATTTGTCCCAATTTTTTCATTGATGACCTTCATAAGGGATTCACACTTAGATCTTTAATCCATATTGAGTTTGTTTTTGTATAGGGTGTGAGGTAAAGGTATTGTTTTAGTCTTTTGCATATCACTTTCCAGTTCTGCCAGCACCATTTGTTAAAGAGACTGTCTCCTCCCCATGTAATATGCCTAGGCACTTTGTTAAAAACATTTGGCTGTATGTGGTTGGATTAATTTCTGGATTCTCAATTCTGTTCCATTGATCAATGTATCTTTCATTGTACCAGTACCAGGCTGTTTTGACCTGGAAATCTCTCTTGATCTTTGTTTTTGTTTCCATTGTACTTTGGCCAGACGTGGCTGGCTAGCTTTTCCTACACACCATCCCTGAGTTTTACATAAGGAGGGCTCTGAGATGGACTATTGGGCAGAATTTCTGTCTCTTCATTATTTTCCTGTGCCAAAAGCACTGTCTGCTTTTCTAGATGAGTTGTAGCATTTCACTATCTCCTCCACCCTTCAGTTACACAGGGATCTTGATTTTAATTGTCACTGACAGGGAGGAAGAGCATCCTCTGTTCCTGACCCCTATGCACTGTGCTGTAGCTTCTCAGACTCCCGAGGCAGCTGTGTGTGTGTGTGGATGGGCTGGAAAGCAGTATCCAGTTTGACAGCTACTTAGGAAGTCATGTTGAAAGGTTTGATTAAGGGTAGAATAACCTATGTTTAGAGGAAGAGCTGTACTTAGAAAGAAACAGACTTTAGAAATATTTAGGAGGACAAGTTGAGAGCCCTGGTGATTGATTAAATGTAGGGAAGTAGGGCAGAGAGTGTCCAAAGATGACTCTAGGCTTCTGGTACAAGTGGCAAGGCAAAGAGGGCAGTAGATTCTGGAGCAAAAGGGCGTTTATTGTTTCTTTTTGTGAAATGTCAAAATTTTTGTGTTTTGTAGCACAATTGGGGGATAGGTGTGTGATGCAAAGCTCATCTTCCCTGTACCCTCTCCTGCCAAGTAAGCATGGTGTTTGTGGTGTTTGTGGATTTCTCAGGTGACACATGGCACTCTTTGGGCCTTACTTTGACCCTCTGGATAGTGCTGCCCACCCATGCTCCAGTACCTTCTTGTTTATTGATTTGCCATCTGCTCCCACCCCCTAGTAAAGTGTGTGCCCCTCAGAAGCAGGGACGTTTTTTGTTGCCAGCACCTAGAGTAGAGCCTGTGACAGACACTCAGGGCTGGTGGAGACGCTGCAGGAGGAGGAAGACAGAAAAGGAAGAAGGAATATATGTGGACTTTTCTGTTTGATAAAAAAGTGCTTATCCTACAATACATGTTGTACCACAGCTTGTTTTTATACTTAATGAAGATGCCTTACTGGGCATCTAATTAGGTCACTTTGCTATTTTTGCAATTTAAAAATGATTCCTCTCTATAATGAGTCTTTATGTAATAAGCCATCTCCACATTCAGTGGCCATTCAGGTTGCTGCAGAGTTTGCCTTGGAATTTATCACAGCTGCAGTAGCATCCTTCTTTAAGAGTTAGAGACGTTGTTGTCTATGTGTCTGTTCACTTACTTATACAGAGCAGAGTTCCACTGTGGAGTCAAAAGGCACACACATTTTACAGAAAGACATTAGTGATTCACACTTTTTCTTCTTCGATCCACATGCAATGTGTCTGTTTCCCCAAGCCCCCTCACCCAGCACTACACACTGACACTCTTCTGTTCAACTTGAAACATAACATACAGCAAAGTGTATCTTGTAAAAAATGGTTGCCAAGTGCACACTTCCCACTAAAGAGAGCAGCGTTCTCACCTTTTGTTTCACTCTCCCTCCAAGGAAAACTCGCCTGGATTTTATGTAAATGAGTTATGCCAACCATACCTGCTTGCATTTCTCTCTAATGTTTAGTAGACATACATATCTATTACTTGGTTTTGTCAGCTTTTTGAATTTACACAAGTGGTATCATGTTCCGTGTAAATAAGTACATTCTTCCATGATCTGTCCTTTTTCTTTTCTCAGTATTGTTTTCAGGATTCATCCAGTTTGTTTTGTCTGTCTTTCCAATTTTTTTGCTGGATTATGCTGTATTGTGTGAATGTACTGAATATACTACACTTCATGTGTTTATCAACACTATTGCTTATGGTTATGTGGTTCACTTTTGGCTTTTTCCTCTTATAAGTAATACTGGTGTGGGCTTCTTATGCATTTGTTTAAGAATTTCTGGAGGGTATATGCCTAGGTGTAGGATCATAGACCTCAGGGTATGTATTTTGTTGTTGTTGTTAGGTGCCATCAAGTCGGTACTGACTCATAGTGATCTTATGCACAGCAGAACGAAACACTGCCTGATCCTGGGACAACCTCACTACTGTTGCCATGCTTGAGTCCATCAATGCTGCCACTTGGTCAGTCCATCTCGTTGGGTGTCTTCCTCTTTTTCTCTGACCCTCCACCTTACCAAACATGCAAGGGTGCAAAAACCCTGTGGAGCCATGCCTGGCTTCCACTGGCTTCACAAGGGGAAAGAGAATCGTACTGAAAATCAGCCGAAGGCCAAGTCCTATGAAGTGGAAGTCAGACTTGTCTCCACCCTACATCCTTGTATGCCCTATTCTGACACCAACCATCCCTCTCAAAGTACAGTCTGCTTTACATCTGGGTTGGACAATGCACAGCAGTGGCCACACAGAACTCATAACAACACTCACAATCTTGGGGCTTCTTAGGAAAGTGAACAGGGTACAGGTCAGGATTAGAACCAACTCAGGATGCAGCACTTCTCCAATCAGAGATGTCTCTCATCTGCTATATTGCAGGCACACCTCACTCTTGTCTTCAGCCTCTCACCCATATGGCCCTGTGGCCTCTGCCATGCTCCTTTAGTCTGTCTGTAAATGTCCAAAGAGCACATTAAGCAAGCCAGCCCCCTGGCCGTAGACACACAGCTTTACCCAGCCCGTGGGCCTAGATTCCTACAGCTGCTCCATATCTCCACCACCTCTGTCACCACCACTGCTGTCGCTGCTTTTATAGGTCGGGATCTCACACTCCACTCGTGCTCTTCTTTCTTGATGGTCCTGGGATCGTCTGTCCCTGTATCTGAGATGGCTCCTTTAAATCTAGAGGGGATGGCAAAACTAACCAAGCCCAGCCTTAGAGTCCTGTAAACCTTACTTGCATGATCCCACCCAATCTTGATAGAAATTAAGATGATGTTGGATAGAAAAACAATATAAGGTAAATTCAAGGTACCACAGAGGATAAGTCCAAAAGACTTGTCACAGAATCATAGAAATCTTTGTTAAACAAAAGTATCAAAATGTGAAGCTATTGTTTTTCGACATATCTTCCATCTAGGCCTATACATGGGGTCCTGGTGTGGCACTATAGGATAAGTACTGAGCTGCTAATTGCAAGGTCAGTGGTTCAAAACTACCAGCTCCTCCTTGGAAACCCTATACAGGGTCACTATAAGTCAGAACCAATTTGACAGCACTTAACAACTCTTACCCAAATAATTCTGTGACCTTTGATTTACATGATGTTAAAAAAGGCAGTTTTGGCATCTTTGAGGGACTCAAATCATGTTCTTTTGAAATGTTCTTTGTGTGGGGGGAATAAAAAGAAATCTGAAGGGGCAAGATCAGGGCTGTAGGGTGAGTGGGTTAAAGTTTGAGTACTGGCAAGATAGTATCTTAGGCTGGTTGTTCTGTACAAGTGAACAGACATATAGGCAACGATGTCGCTTAAGGAAGGATGGTACTGCAGCCGTGATAAATTTAGAGGCAAACCCTGCAGCAACCTGAATGGCCACTGAATGTGAAGATGACTTATTACATAAAGACTCATTATATAAAGGAATAATATTAAAGATGTAAAGTAGCAAGTGAAGTATATATATATGTTGTTGTTGTTAAGTACCATGGAGTTGATTCCGACTCATAGTGACCCTGCACAGAGTTTCTGAGGCTGTAAATTTTTACAGGAGTAGAACGCCTCATCTTTCTTCCATGGAACTGCTGGTAGTTTTGAACTGCCCGACTCGTAACCACTACACTACCA
>NW_006408909.1:848370-881072 GCF_000296735.1 Chrysochloris asiatica
GCTGTGGTTTAATGTGCCAAACTGCAAAGCCATTGAACTATAAGGTCGACAGTTCAAGCTCGCCAGCTGTTCCTTGGAAACCCTATACAGTGTCGCTATGGGTCGGAATCGACTCGACGTCACTTAACAACTATATATATATATATATATATACACACAAGGTCAGAAGTTCGAAACTACCAGCTTTTCCGCAGGAGAAAGATGAGGCTTTCTGCTCCTGTAAAGATTTACTGCCTTGGAAACCCTATACAGGGTCACTATGGGTCGGAATCGACTTGACAGCACTTAACAACAACAATATATATATATATATACACAGAGAGAGAGAGAGAAAGACAGAGAAAGAAGTTTAAGAAAGGAAGTGGAATACAATTATAGAGTCCCAGGTACCCAGAGGAAGAGAGCTAGCCTTTTTCGAGTGTCCATTATATTGAGAGCAGGCCACACCCCTAAGGAAGCATTCCTTCTATTGATTGGCTGCTCATAGCTGCTCATCAACTATGCCTGTGTAAGGTTTCATCACCATGGTAATAAGCACATCTTAACTACTAAGTCATGGGAATCGTGGCCTAGTCAAGTTGACACAGAACCCTAACTATTACAGTCCACGCTTGTCAACTTGACATCTACAAACTATATGCATAATCTCTAAATATAGAAAATTGTGAAGTCATACTTGATCCTAACATGGTATAACTAAAATGTGTACAACCAAAAATACACTGGTTCCATTTGCACCTTATATGTCACAAATAAAGCAAAAATATTTGATGTATACATACAAAATAAAAACTATATATTTATTTAAATGTCCAAAGGACACATTCTGCAAGCCAGCCTCCTGCCTGTAGGCACACAGCCTTACTCAGTCCATAGGCCTAGAGTCCGCAGCTGCTCTGTCTCCATTCCACTATCATCTCTGCTGTTGGCTCTGCTGTCACTGCATTTCCTGGAAGGGATCCCTCACTCCACTCATATTCTTCCTTCTTGATGGTACTGGAATTGTTCCTGAAATGAAAGACTAAATACTCTCCCCTTTTAGTTACACATCTTCTACAATTACAATTAATTGACAATCACAGTTAATCCTGATAATAATTACACACAGTTAAATCATAAATTCCTGTCAGTATCATTCTCCACCTCTTTTCTCCAGACACATTTGGAAGAGAGGAAAACTAGTCAGTGGGGATTCTCCTTTTCCTCTTATTCTAAAACTTAACATACCCATGAATGCTTATAAGCCAGCCACTTCCTGCCTTTATAGCCCCTATTTTTGATAGCCAATGTCTAAATTGCCCATCCCTCTCAACCCAGGACACTGAGGAGACAAGCATGTTCCTTGATTTGAAGAATCTGCCATTCTAGTTGGAATTTTGAGCAACTGCATCCATTAACAAAAGTCCAGTTGATCAAACTGTGGCAGTTCACACTTGCATCTTTATCTTCATCTAGTAGGGTCTGGTCACAGCTCAGCCCTAGCCATCCAAGCTAGGTCAATTGGGTATCAGCTGCAAGTTTGGGAGTTCATGCACACCTTTCTGCACTTCAGACCAGCTGGTCCCTCACTCTTAGTCCTAGCCTCCAGGGTCTACATCAGTGTCTGTGGGCTCAGGAGTTCATACAACTCCCTGAACTTCAGACCACTCAGCCCTTCTTGTCTCTCTCATTTCAAAGTTAACAGCTGCCAATAGAACATGTCCAGACTCAGCCGGTGTCTTCATTGCTGCATTTTCCCCAATTCTATTCAAAAGTAGACCCAGGTGGTCACCAGTGAGCATCTGGCTCACAGTTCCCTTTAACTTTCAGTCCTAGAAAGTGATTTTCTTTGATGGGCACATACATTTCTGGCCTTCATGCCTCCAAGGCAAACAGGTTACTTGAAACGAGCTTTTTTTTTTTTTAATGTTTTATTGTGAATTGTGTGATTGTGTACATGGGAGAACATCAGCTTTACATTTATTCCATCATCCATCATTTCGTTGGCATAGTTATCATCCTGTTCATCATGCATCCTTACCCAACCAAGGAGTGTACCCTATCAGTCTAGGAGCGGAGGACCCTGGGACTATCAATGGAGAAACAAGCTTTTTTGAAACAATCTGCTTTTTTTTTCCCCTCTCCCTCTGTTTTCTTTCAATCATGAATCTCCTGTTCTCCCAGCAGTTTCCGGTTGGTCTACATGTCTTTTCAAATGCAAATATCCCAACTCTGATGGTTCTGTATGGTGTTCAGGATCCCACCTAAGGCCCCATACTTTACAAAGTTTTAACAAGAAGCTACTTCTCTGGGAAAATTGTAATTCCCCTTTTAGCAAAACCAGTCAAGTATAGACTAAAGGTGGGCTTACAAGGTCTCTGTAATTATAATTCCCAATATCCATTTCCATCATCCATGTAACTCTACAATAGTTGTTGTTGTTGTTAAGTGCCGTGGAGTCGGTTCCGACTCATAGCGACCCTCCCTGTACAAGGTTTCCGAGGCTGTAAATCTTTACGGGAGCAGAAAACCTCATCTTTCTCCCGCGGAGCGGCTGGTAGTTTCGAACTGCTGGCCTTGCGGTTCGCAGCCCGATTCGTAACCACTACACTACCAGAGCTCCTTAACTCTACAATAGTAGGCAGAAGAAAACAATATTCATAAAGAAGTGAAACACATAACCTTTAAAAACACTTAAGTTCAGTCTTCTCCCTTGGACTAACCTGATTCATATGCATATGGCCCTGGGTCTCCTGCAGTGTATATTCCAGTAGGCCCTGGCCCCCTATTAGTCATCTAGTTTAACCAGCATGACATTGGCTTTAGCCAACTCTTTAGTAGCTTTTCTCTTACATTTCTTTCAGCCACTACAAAATTACCGTCTAAAAATCAAAAGTCTCACTTCCCATACCCCTTGGTTCTTTTTCTTACAAAAACCCATGCTTCCATGAGTCTGGGGCCATTGCATTGAATACCACTCCTGATGCCAGCTACAAAAAACATGTAGGGACCATGTCTGTCTTCTTCTGAATCCACAAAGGGGAAAGAAAACCAAACTCAAAATCAGCCCACATCCTATGAAGTAAAGGTCAGACATGCTTCCACCCTTTAAATTTAAATTCCACCTTTAAAATTAATTATTCTTAAGAACCAATTTAGACAACTCATCCTTGTGATTTTGTTTCTCTTGCACCCTGCTCTCTTTGGTACCACATGTCTTAGGCTAGATTTTCTAGAGAAATAAAACCAGTGAGAGAGAGATATAAAGAGAAGTTTTATTATCAAGGAAGTAGAGTACAATTGTAGAGTCCCAGATTCCCAGTGGAAGAGAGTGAGCCATTCCACATGTCCATTATAATGGGAGCAGGATACACCCCCAAGGAAGCATCCCTTCCATTGACTGGCTGCTTGTAATCACTCATCATAGAGTTAATTCTGCATGAATTAGGTTTCATCACCATGAGACTAAACACCTTGACTAAACCACGGGAACCCTGGTCTATCAAGTTGACACAGGACTATTATTACCCTTATAGAGAAGGAACCGAAGAAGCACATTGTTGTGATGGAGCAAAATTCCTGGGCACAACTTTCTTGGCTTTCTTCTCACCAGTGCAGTTTTTGAATTCCTTAAGATTTGTTCATAATAAGTCCCCGTGATTGATAAAATCTATTATACCTTTGAAATCCTGAGAAACAGTCACCATAACCTTCTGAACTGTTCTTTCTGCCTTGAATGTAAGTGGTACAGCAGTTCCCCCTCATAAGTCACTGTTTTAATCAGGTCTTACTGTCTGGATCGTACAAGGGATCTTCAAAAAGTCCGTCGGAAAATTCCATAATATTATAATTCCACAAATAGTTTGAAGTCTCCTCATATTGGTAAATCCAGGACTCATCCCTGGTTATTATTTGTTCCATAAAATCATCTTCCTTAGCTTTGATCTCGCCTAAAAGACTGATGGAAAGATCAGCTCTTCGAGCTAGCTGATCTTCACACAATGCTTTGGGCACGCGTTGAGTAGAAAGCTTTCTGAGGCCAGCATGTATACTTAAAATGGAAAATACCAATCTATGTTAGACCCAAATTTCATCACTATTGCCTCAGTGGTAATTTTACAGTCTTCTCCCAGCATTTTCTGAACTTCAGCCAGTTACCTTATTTGTTGAGGTTGAGGTTGAAATTGTCAATGACTTTATTTTTATTAGATTCACTATCAACACTTGTGGAAGCAGCAATCAAGAAATCAAATGATGTATTTCACTAGACAAATCTGCTGCCCAAACCTCTTTAAAGTAAAGTGTTCAAGAACAAAGATGTCAGTGAATAAAGAAGAAATGATGCATCTGAGTTATGGTTTTGGAGAGGAATATTAAAAGCACCATGGCCTGCCAGAAGAACAAACAAATCTGTGTTGGAAAAAAGTAGAGCCAAAATGTTCCTTAGAAGCCGGGATGATGAGACTTCATCTCCCATACTTCAGACATATTATCAGGAGGGACTTGTCCCTAGAGAAGAAAATCATGCTTGGTAAAATGGAGGGTCTGTGAAAAAGAGGACGACCTTCAATGAGATGGATTGGCACAGTGGCAGCAGCAATGGGTTAGAGTGCAACAATGTGTTGGCACCAGACCAGGTAATGTGTCATTCTGTTGTGTATAGGGTCACTATGAGTCTGAACCTAACAACAATTTTGTGGCTTTTACAAAATCAATTCATGTTGGTATAATGAATAATAAAATTGATTGTTAATTTAATATTATTTGTCACTCATTCAGTCTACAATTATTATTTGAGCTTCTACACTGTGTCAGGCTGTTCTCGTCACCAATGATATGTTGTTGTTGCTATGTGCCATGGAGTCAGTTCCAACTCATAGCGACCCTGTACAGGGTTTCTGAGGCTGTAAATCTTTACAGGAGCAGAAAGCCTCATCTTTCTACCGCGGAACAGCTGGTAGTTTCGAACTGCTAACCTTGTGGTTCACAGCCCGATTCGTAACCACTACACTACATATAGCAGTGAATAAAGCTGAAGTTCCATGGAGCTTCCATGTTCATGTGGGGAACAGACAAGAAACACACAGGCAGTAGAAGAAGGTCATAAATGCAACAGAGAAAAATGAAGAAGAGGGGCAGAATGGGGAGTCCTGAGACACTGGTGAAGAGGGCAGAGGCTACTCTTTCACCCCTGTGGGGGAGGCGGCTCATCAAGAAGTTGATGCTTGAGCAGCCTTGAGGGAAGTGAAGGAGTGAGTTGTGTAGACATCTGGGGAGGAAGGACCTTCCAGGTAGAAGGAAGGGCACAGAAAAGTTAGCTCAGGGTATTTAGGGAACCACATAATGCCCCTAAGAAGGGGTGTAGGAAGCAAGGGTATAGGTTGGAGCACAGAACTTTGGGGCCTCAGGTATTCCAGGAATACTTGGACCTATTTATTCTCAGAGAGTTGGGAGTCAGGGAAGGATTTTAGACAGAACACATATAATTCAGTGACATTGATTACATTCTTCATTGTACAACCATTCTCACCCTCCTTTCTGGATCATTGCTTACCCATTATAAGCTCATGCCACCCCCCACCCCCCTTCAAGCTTATTATATAGTTCTTTAAAAGAGCACATACTAAAGGCAAGCATCCTTTTATTGCTTTTTATTTTACATATGAAAACTGAGACTGAAGAGGGTTAAGGTGCCATAGACCATAGGTCTAAGACCTTTGGCTTGGAATCTGCCCAGATGCAGAGCCCGCCCTGCCTCCTGCTGGCTGTAACATTGAGCCCCACCTGGAACCTCCATTTTCTGCACTTGGAAAATGTGAATAATGCTAGTGCCTACCTCAGAGTTGTGAGCATTTAAAGAAAATAATAATAAGCATAAAGAAAAGGCTCAATAACGTATGCTGAGTACACAGTGTATCCACTAACTTTTCTTCAAATTTCAGCTTCTATCCTACCTCCATTCTCTGAATTGGTACTGTGCTTGTAACTTGTACCACGTAACTTTGTTTATAATCATATCTTCAGTTTGATTGTCCCTTCAATAAATTACAAATGTCTGAGGAAATACTAGGGACTACTAAACCTTTGTTGTAGTTGTTGTTGTTGTTAGGTGCCATTGAGTTGGTGCTGACTCATAGCGACCCTGTGCACAACAGAATGAAACACTGCCTGATCCTGGGCCAACCTCACAACTGTTGGTACACTTGAGCCCATTGATGCTACCACTTTGCCAATCCATGTCGCTGAGGGTCTTCCTCTTTCTAACCCGCCACCTTACCAAACATGATATCCTTCTCCAGCGACTGCTCCCTCCTGACAATATGCTTGTAGTATGGGAGACGAAGTTTGGCCATCTTGGCCTCCAAGGAGAACTCTGGCTGCACTTCTTCCAACACAGATCTGTTTGTTCTTTTGACAGCCATGGCACTTTCAATATTCTCCTCTAACACCATAATTCAAAAGCATCAATTCTTCTACGGTCTTCCTTATTCACTGTCCAGCTTTCACATGCATATGAAGTTATTGAAAATACTATGGCTTGGGTCAGATGCACCTAAGTCCTCAATCTGACATCTTTGCTCTTCAACACTTTAAAAAGGTCTTGTGTAGCAGATTTGCCTAATGCAATCCGTTGTCTGATTTCTTGACTGCTGTTTCCATGAGTGTTGATAGTTGATCCAAGAAGAATGAACTCCTTGACAACTTCAATTTATTCTCTGTTGATAAGAATGTTTTTAGTAGTTGCCTATAAAGTGACTATTTTTAAAATTCACCTGTTTATTGTTAGGGAGGCTTCATTAAAGATTCTCCAGGCCAGC
Source organism: Chrysochloris asiatica (assembly GCF_000296735.1). Classification (NCBI taxonomy): domain Eukaryota; kingdom Metazoa; phylum Chordata; class Mammalia; order Afrosoricida; family Chrysochloridae; genus Chrysochloris; species Chrysochloris asiatica. The sequence goes on from NW_006408909.1 coordinate 855,168, forward strand.
TTTTGAGAATAGGCATTTTGAAAATTGATGTGGAAATGAAAGGACCTAGAATGGCCAAAAGAAGAAGAAAGCTGGAGATTTACTCTACCTGATTTCAGAATTTATCACAAAGCTGTTGTATTGTCATAGGAATAGACACATAGATGAATAGAACCAAATTGAAAGCAGAAATAGACCCACACAGAGATGATCAATTGATTTTCTTCAAAGGGCAATTCAATGTGGAAAGGACCGCTTTTTTTTTAACAAATGCTGCTGAAACAACTGATTCATCATATGTTAAGAAAACAAACTGTGATTCTTACTTTATAATGTGTACAAAATTTAACTTAAGTGTATGATAGATCTAAATGTAAACACTGAAGTGTAAAATTTCTAAGTCTTCCTAGGAGAAAATTTTAGTGACCTTGGATTAGGGAAAGATCTTAAATAGGATTGTATATAGCCCAAATCATAAGATAAAAAAAATGATCACTTAGGCTTTATTAAAGTTTAAAACTTGTATTCTTTGAAGTGCACTATTGGAAGATGAAGAGGCAAGCCCAAGACCTAGAGAAAATATATGCAAACATATATCTGATAAAGGACTGCCCTGGTGTGGTGCTGTAGGATAAGCACTTGAACATTAGGTCAGTTTGACCTTCAAGGTCGGTGGTTCAAACTCACCAGCCACACTTTGGAAACCTGATACAGGGTCACTGAAGATTGGAATAGATTCAACCACAACAACAAGAATATGAAAGGAGTACTAGTGTAGCACTGTAGGATATGCATTGGACTGCTAACCACCATGTCATTGGTTCAAACCCACCAGCCACTCCATGGAAACCATATATACAGGGTTGCTATGAGTTGCAACAGACATGACGTCACTTAACAACAATGAGAATATAAAAATAATTCTTAGAATCCAATAAAAAATAAATGAACGATACAGTAAAGGGGGAAAAGGCAAAGTATTTAGACAAATACTTGTCCAAGAGAAGTACCCAAGAGAAACGAAGATTGATGTCTATATAAATACTTGTATATAAACCTTCATAGCTTTGTTCAATGTTGTTGTTAGGTGCCCTTGAGTCAGTTCTGACTCATAGCAACCCTGTGTTCATCTGAACAGAGCTCTTTCCTGTCCTGCTCCATTCTCTCAATTGTTGTTCTGTCTGAACATAGTGTTGCAGCCACTGTGTTAATGCAGCTTGTTGAGGATCCTCCTCTTTTTTTTTTTTTTTCCTGACCCTGTTTTACCAAGCATAATATCTTTTCCAGGAATTGATTGTTCATAATAACATGTCCAAAGTATGTGAGATACAATCTCACCATTCTCACTTCTAAGGAGCATTCTGGCTATACTTCTTTCAAGACACATTTGTTCATTCTCTGGCAACTCATGGTTTATTCAATATTCTACACCAGTCCCATAATTCAAATGCATCTATTCTTCCCCAATTCCATAATTCCAATGCATCAATTCTTCTTCTGTCTTCCTTACTTATTGTCCAGCTTTCACATGCATATGAGGGGATTGAAAATCTCATGGCTTGGACTAGGCTCACCTTAGTGTGATGTCTTTGCTTTTAACAATGCAGTATGTTGTTTGATTTCTTAACTGCTGTCTACATAGGCATTTATTGTGGATCCAAGTTAAATGAAATCCTTTAAAAGGTCAATATTTTCTTCATCATTCTTACTAGCCAATAAACTAGAAATAAGCAAATGTCTGTTACCTGGTGAATTGTTAATCCAATAGTGTTATCTGTTCCATGAGATGCTACAAGAAAACACTACAGATACATTGAACAATGTGTATAAATCTCAAAAGCATTGTGCTAATAAGTCAAAGAAGCAAGATATAAAAAAGACTGCATACTTAATATGTTTCCCTATATATGAAATTGTAGAACGGACCAACATGTAGTTACAAAACTGAGTGGACTTTGGGGGTGGGAGAAAATAATTGGCTGTATAAAGGCACGAAGGAACAGTGTGTCTCCATCATGATAAACCTTATCCTCATCATGAAAACTCATGGGTGAAGTCTTCTTTATGTAAACCATGCTCAGTAGAACAAATCTTTTAAATGTACAGGTGTCCTATGGAAGGACTGCTTTCTGCAGACTGAGACATAGGCACTGCGGGTAGTGCTATATTGCGAGTCTCCCTGTGTTTGTGCTGTTTGTTGCCTTCTTATAGTCCAGTGTATTGGTGGGTAAAAGGCATTTTTGCTGCTGTTTCCTAGTCACATACAACCAATTCAGATTGTAAGTAATGGGTTGTATCAGAATAAAGTGTATTACAAGAGCCAATCAAATTTAATCATACTTATTTAGGAATTAAATAGCAACAAATCTAGGTACTCATCTTGACTTAATCCACTCTGGAGCTATGTTTTTGTAATGGACCTGAACTTTTAAGTGAAATAATTCTAGTGCCCCACATGACTGTCTGACCAGCTGTAGTTGCCCACTCAGTCCAGCTCACTGAAGAAGGCACTTTAACCAAGTTAAAATATATTCAATGGCAACACAGAGAAAAAGAAACAAGATCACTGGTTTTGAAGTGAGACTGGCTCTCAGAAGGAAAAGCACCCAGAGTTGTGATACATCATGGTCAGGCAGACCTGGAAAATATGGGAGATGAGAATGTTCCTGCATGTTTTAGAAGTTTTCACTTCAGTGTGTAATAATATTGTAATAGTTCCCAGGGAGTAGGCTGACTTCAGGTTACTCACATAATGAACATGCCAAATCTTGTTTTCTTGCTGTCTTTCAGACAGAAACTATCTTCGCCAGTCAAGAAACCCTCAAAAGCATTTTGCCATGGACATTGAAGATGAAGAAAATATGAGTAAGATCTAGGCCTATAACCCATTATCAAAAGTAGCTAATTTTCTTTTAAAATCATATTGCTTTTATAAATTTATTTAATGAGACCAATTTGGCAAAGGTGATTTTTCTAATGATACAGGCTATCAGCAATGTCTTGGTTTTAATGTTTGATGCATTCTCTGCAATAGGTATCAATAGTTGGTTTGGGCGACTTCTCCTACAGGTACATGTGCCGATTTTCTGTTCTTCTTTTTCTCATGGGGCATCATTTACATACCTGAAAGTACAACCTGTGCACCAAGAGGCCTGTCTTGTGATGGTTTCATGCCGCCTTGTGTCATTGTGTGGGTCTCATGGTGATGACCTGACTTTCACCCTCTGCAAATCTAAGATAGCCTTTGAGATTGACTTAAATGCCTGATGATTTGATTTAACAGTGCATGAGCATTTTCCTTTCAATACAGTTGAATCTCCTGCATTTTGAGAAAAGGGCTCACACTGGTCTGTTAGATCTTCAGTGTCTAAATATGTTAATGAGATTTAAGGCTGGTGTGGCTCAAAACTTAACCTTTATACCTTTACTCTTCTCTAGACTTTTTCTTGGGGTTGGGGAAGGGTGGAGAGCCTCAGGAGCACCTCAGCTTTTTCCTTGCTCTACGTTGTTCCCGATGGAAAGTGTGGTGAATGTACTATTTTAACTCTAATTGCAGACAGCAATTCTTTTAAATAAAGATTTAAATGCGTCCTCGGAATATAGAAGTGTTTAGCAGGGAAACAACAGTGAAGACAGTACCTTTCTGATTGATGTATGTGTATATTTACATTCTTTCTGATTTGTCTCAGGGAAGAACATGCAGCCCTGAATGATGAGTAACAGGTACTGAGAGTGGTTGCTGGTGGCTAGGACTTAGTTCAGTGCATTTTCCTGGGGCTACGCATACAACAACGAGCCCTAGTGGGCCAACAGTTCAGCGGGCAGCTGCTAATTGAAAGGTTGGTCATTCCGACCCACACAGTGGCTCCATAGGAGACAGACCTGGCAACCTGCTCTCATAGATATTTTAGCTAAGAAACCCTGTGGTGGGGCAGTTCTTCTTTGTCACATGGAATTGCTGTAAGTCGAAATCCACTCGATGACACCTTACAAGTTTCACACAACTGAGCAATGGAGACCTTGGGACTGTTCTCATCTCATCTCCCACACATAGTCCAATAAAGAGTGTCTGCATGGCATGACTACTACAGGCGTTTTGCTGTGGATGATATAAAGTGAGTCTTGATCCTTTGTGACCTCTGCTCCGAGCATCCTCTTTGCAAGTTTGGTGTCAGTTACTGAGGGACACCATTCTCAAGTGCTCACCAGAAACCACATGAGCAATGTGTCGCTTCCCATCTGCTGCCTGGTTTCCTTATCAATTCCTGTGATTCAGAACTCTTTCAAAGCTAGCCTTGTGTTCTTACCACTCAGGCCCACTCTAGATCCCCAGGTTTGCCTTTGTTTCACAGAGCAAAGTTAGACTCACACCCCTCACTTCAGAGATGGCCACTGGAGGTGTGCAGGGTCCATGTGGAGGTGTTAGTAGGGGTACCCAGAGCGTCCCTGTGGTCTAGACTCTGCATTGCCTTTCACAGCAGCAAGCATCTGGCCCATGTAGACACCTTACTGGCAATTTGGTCAGCAAAGGACTTCCCCTCCCTAAACTGATCCTGGGATAAAATAAGCTATCATTCTGACTGTTTTTTCTCGAAATCTTGTGGTGCTGGTGCCGAAACTTTGAAATGCCAATCCTGTTTTCCTTCATTTTGAAGTCAATGAGAAATATTATTATGATTAATGTCCACATTTATTAAATATAGTAGCACAGTATATAAACAGAAAGCATCTATATATGGGGTCATAGCATGGTGTCTGCCTCCACTTTAATCTTTCATTTTCCTTTACATAGCATTTTTAATGAAGCAGAAGAGCAGTATGTCTGTCGCTTCTAAAGTTAATAAAATTTTATAATTTATGCGAACTGTGTTGTAGGAAGTTCATTTTTCTTATAACCTTATCAATATTTGTCATTCCAACACTGATTATTTTTATTGTTGAAAGGAAAGCATTCAGCTATTTCAGCAGTTTTACATATCTGATTAAATGCATGTCAGGACACATTTATTATTATTTGATTTTCTATATTGATAAAGAATTCTGCTTAGCCACGAAATTGAAGTGTAAGCAATAAGCTAATGTGTAATTCTTGCTCAGTTTATTAACCTTTGAATCCCTTCTTGGCTCCACTTTTTTCACCTCTTATTCCCCTTAAGCACCGAAAGGAGTAACCTATCGAGCTTTTGCTGGACGATGTTGTAAATGAAAATTTAGTGACCATTCCATCAACTTTGTCAACTGGGACAAGTGGTGTGTGCACACCAGGCGTGTTCTGGTGAAGTGATGAGAGAGAGTTACAGTCTCAGCCTCCCCATGGGTGATGTGTAAGCAGGGCTTTTAACTGTCCCAATGAAGAACCACAGACAGCCCCACAAATCAGAGACCTTGGCAGCTGGGGACTCTACCTTTAACCCCACTAAGCCTTTTCATGGGTTGAACTGATGGACGTTTTCACAGGTTTTTAGTTTTTGTAGCAGAAATAGCCCTCTAGAGCTACTGTCTTGGGACATTTGCAAGCCAGTTTACTTCTGTAAAATAAACATTTGCCTACCTGAAATATGCATTGTAGACTTTTGCAAGCCCTGGTTACAGAGGATAATCTTAAAAGCCCTTCACCCCTGGTGATCAACCTCTGTGCTTCATGCCTCCAGCAGCTTGTTGAACCCTGAAGAACAAGAAATGATTTCTTTTTCTTTTAAAAAAAAGTTTGCTAAACTTCAGGATGAACACTTTTTTATCCTCCTTTTAGAAATCAAAATCATGTTTATTTTGTAACAAATGTTTAAAGTTCTAAAATTACCTTCATTAAATTTTAAATATAAACTAGCTTTAAAAACGAAAGTAACCAAACTATTCTTGAAACCTATGTCTAACATTTGTTTTAAAAACAAAGACAAAGTTGTCACTTTTGTAAGGGAGTCAGGAAGGTATAGCCGTATTTCTTTCCTATCATGAAAGTGGAGTCCCGTTGTGACACTGTAGGATAAGCACTGAACTGACTGCAAGGTTGGTTTGAACCACAAGATTGGTGGTTCATACTAACCAGCCGCTCCTCGGAAACCCTATACAGGGTCGCTATGAGTCAGAACTGACTCAACAGCACTTAACAACTGCAGCAATCATGGCTGTATTAAAGATTCAGAAATAAATCATTCTAATATATAATGATCATTTTAAATGAGTGCTAGAAATAGATCTATATTCTCCAAAAATATATTTTTTAAAAATTTTATAGAATTGTACAAACCGTTTTCTAAGATTAATTTATAAACTTATTACGTATGTTCAGCTCGCATATGTGATTGAATATTTTAAACCTGAAAAAAAACAACAACAACCTAGTATAACTTGTGAGTACGTTTTTAAATAATGTTTCCTCTTTTGGGATGTGTTGCAATTTTAAACCCATAGATTGAGGATAAATGAAATAGAAAAAGCGGCAAGTGTGAAGGTAAAACATGTATTTGTCTATGCTGACATTAAAGTGTCATTTCATTAGACTTATTAATGTAAGATATTGCTCATTAAATTTATCATCCCACATTTTAATAGACTTAAGTAAAACATCTCTAGATCTTCAGAATCTTATTATTAGAAATATAATATTCTTTTAAATCACTTTTTAATGTAAAAGCAATGGGTGGTATGAAATCGAAACTGCATTAGCCATTCTTCAGCAAAGTGTCTAATTACTAATTTCAATTTAGGCTGATAGTTCCTTGTAGTTCTTCACTTGTACCTCTAGGAGTAAAAAATATATGCACACATCACTTAACCAGTTACAAAGATAGATAAAGGAATCTATAAATTTTGCATTTACAAGATCCTGCAACGAAGGCGTTGTAAGTTACTCTTTCTGGGCACCACAGGTTCCAGCAGCACTGATGTTAAGGAAAACCGCAATCTGGACAACGTGGTCCCCAAAGATGGCAGTGCCCTAGGGCCTGGGGAGGGCACCCAGCTTTCCAACGGGGGCGGCGGCAGCAGCAGCAGCAGGAAGCGGCCCCTGGAGGAGGGCAGCAATGGTCACTCCAAGTTCCGCCTGAAGAAGCGGAGGAGGCCACCTGGGCCTGTCCTGCCCAAGAATGCCCTGATGCAACTGAATGAGATCAAGCCAGGCCTGCAATACACCCTGCTTTCCCAGACCGGCCCAGTACACGCACCTCTGTTCATCATGTCGGTAGAGGTCAATGGGCAGGTGTTTGAGGGCTCCGGCCCCACAAAGAAGAAGGCAAAACTTCATGCTGCAGAAAAGGCCCTACGGTCTTTTGTCCAGTTTCCAAATGCCTCTGAAGCCCACTTGGCTATGGGGAGGACCCTCTCGGTCAACACGGACTTCACATCTGACCAGGCTGACTTCCCTGACATGCTCTTCAATGGCTTTGAGACTCCGGATAGGCTGGACGCGCCCTTCTACATGGGTTCCAATGGGGACGACTCCTTCAGCTCCAGTGGGGACCTCAGCCTATCAGCATCCCCCATCCCTGCAAGCCTCATCCAGCCGTCCCTGCCTGTGCTCCCACCATTTCCTCCCCCAAGTGGGAAGAACCCGGTGATGATCCTGAATGAGCTGCGCCCTGGATTGAAATACGACTTCCTCTCTGAAAGTGGGGAGAGCCATGCCAAGAATTTTGTCATGTCGGTTGTGGTGGACGGCCAATTCTTTGAAGGGTCAGGGAGGAACAAGAAGCTGGCCAAGGCGCGGGCTGCCCAATCGGCCCTGGCAACCATTTTTAATTTGCACTTGGACCAAACGCCATCGCGCCAGCCCATCCCCAGTGAGGGGCTTCAGTTGCATTTGCCGCAGGTGAGGACCATGTGCTGCTGCTGTGCAGGGTGGGTGTAAGTTCTTGGGACCAGGCATAGGTAGGCACTAGCTCATTGTAGTCGACTCCATGTTCATGCGTTAGCTCCTCTCCAGTAATGGTGCCAGTAGGTCTCGTGCTGGGGGCTGCCCTTGTTACTATGGTGCAGCAGTGAGCACAGGGCTGGCCTGTTAGAATTGTATGTGGATGCTTATCTCCTGGACCCAGTGAGGATGAGGATGCTGAGAGCCTCCGTCCACCAATGTCCATCATGGCATCATGGGCACCTGCTTACATGGTTCCTGTCCCACGTGATCCACCCTCTGTAGTGATCCTCTCCCCAGAGAAGATGTCATCAGGAGACAGGGAGGATGAACCCAAGCTGGGAACTGTTTCCTTCAGAGTCTCATCTGGGAGCTTGATGCATAGCACATGGGATGCTTCCAGGCCCCACTGAGAACTTGGTATGGAAGTGTCTGGCCCCCAGCACCTGCCCTTGCTGAGTGGGAGCATAGGAATAGTGGGCATTGAGTTATGGGTGTAGCAGACAGTGGGGTGGGCATGTAGAGAGACTTCCATAAAGTAAGGTGGCCTGCATCTGCTGTGGCCTGGGGTCCTTTGTGCCTTGAGTTTCCTGTGTGGGGTCCATGTGGGTGCTCCATTCAGGAAAGGAATGAATAACCACTGGAGTCTGGTCTTTGATGATAAAAAAGAGATGACTTTAGTATTAGCTCAGGCAGACCTTCATCTCTTAGTCCTAGAGCTCTTGATTGCCTTTTTTTTTTTTTTTTGGAAACCTAGACTTCTTAAGGTTAATTTGGCTATTCTAAAAGCTGTTCTCTTAGGGAGGAAATCTAATCCACTTCTCTACACCTTTTTGAATTTGAAGATGAAATATATACTGCATCTGATCACAGTAAATGAAGGATTCAAAAATGAGAGGAGGACCAGTATTTCTCCTAGAAGAATCAAAGTTTGCTTGGGGTGTAATTAGAATGATCTCCATGCAGTTGTCTTCTGAGATGACTAGTTGTTTGCAACTTTAAAAGAAGAAAAGCTTATTTTATTTTACAACCAATCCAACTTAAGTATAATTCATTCAAAGTAGTTTGCTGATTTTCCTAGGAACCAAATAATCATTTCCTATATGAATTGCTTTTTAACCATTATTAATAAGAATTATTAGTCCATTTATAATTTTACAAAACAGTGCTATCGATCCCAAGTGATTTTTGTTTTTTTCAAGATTACTAATTGCTAAGACATTTCACCCTGAGTTCAAAATAGCCTGTCATGCCACTTGTCTTCCTTCCCTGGCTGTCAGCAGAGTGGTTTTTAGAATAATACAGCATGTTATGAGCCTTTGGGGACTGAGTTTGCCACATATGTTGGTAGCATCTCAGAACGGGGACAGACAAGAGCACTCACCTGGTGAGTTGGACTTGCAGCCTTTTTCTTCTCTGCTGGATCTGTGACTTCAGTGATGGAGTGTGGGCAGTCATCAGAGTCCCTACTTAATGCATGCACCCCACTGGTACGGGCCCCTCGGGAAGACAGAGCTGGCCAGGTCTGCCTGACTTCCTCTCCTCCATGTCTGGCTGAAGATAAGAATTTCTACTGCTGTTTTAAAGCCATCCTTGAAGGACTTAGTGGCCTTAAAGTGTATCTAAATTCAGACTGTGCCAGCCACACAGGAACTTGCCAAGTGCTCTGTCTGTGGCAGGTTCTTTAAAATGGCTTGACTATGCATCTCCTTAGCCCCTGTTCTTGTGGCTAAGGGAATGTACCCCCACACTTCTGTACAGGGAATGCTGACGCCTGGCTGCATGGGGTGAGGCTGACTTGTGAAACACAGTGCTTTTGAGACTTGATTCATGCCCCCAAACTCAGTGGGCACTTCATTAGCCAGGATAAGGTATCCTACAGGGTGAGACCGATATGTTTAAGGCAATTTCAGAACTGTCCACCTGCCTCAAAGGTTTGTACCTAACAAGTAAATGTCAGCATTAGGGCTGACCTTGGCTTATATTGTCAAGGAACTCCAATTAGACTTTATATGAAAATTTTGGAGATATGCTTACTGTTCCATGAAACGAACACTTACGTTTCCTCTGACTTACCCCTTGACTTCATTATTTTCTGTTCTATGTAAATTCTAATTCTTGACCAGTCTCCTATTTTATTGACAAATTCTTTATTTCTGTTTGCCATTTTTGCCCCTTCACTGTGCTCGTGTCTGTCACCAAAGCCCCAGCCCACAATGCAAAGCAAGGTTGCGACCCTTGCCTGACCCCTCTCTGCCTGTATGGCCTTAAACATTCCCTGAGACCCATAGATATTTGCTGGCACAGTGATAGGAGGACCAGTTAGCATGAATAGTTGACTCTGATTCCTGTTGGAAGTATTTCATTAACGAGCAAGTGTAGGGAATCAGGTTTACCTAGTGTCTATTAAACTACCAGCAGTTCCTCAGGAGAAAGATGAGGCGTTCTGCTCCTGTAAAGATTAACAGCCTCGGAAACCCTGTGCAGGGTCGCTATGAGTCAGAACCAAATCCACGGCACATAACAACAACATCTGATCATCCAGATAGTGTGAGATTCTAGGTAGTGGATTCACGCTTGGCCTGTTAACACCCACTCTCTTGTCATTTCCAAAGATACTTGGGATCGTTGTATTCAAGATTCACGAGACCCAAAGTGAATCATCAGCCGTAAAAGCACAAACCTGTCTATAAATACTTCTCCAAGTGGCTCCCTGATCTGATCATGTCCCAGTCGACATGTTCCAGACACAAGAATTTTCCCTCTACATCTTCCCCCTACAACTAGTCATATAGCCTTTAGTACATTAGGATTGTATGCACTTCAGTGATAAACATTCTTACAAGTTTTAAACCATCCCCGGTTCCTGAGTGGCATGAGCTGGGGCACACTTGAGAAGACACAGAAGTAATTGGTAAGCACACCTAAGCTCAGTGCCTTTGAGAGTGAGGGTTGTGAAAACGTAATGATTCTTTAATCCTATTACTCCTTCAAACAGCCCCTTTTTCTCTGAGCTGTGATTTTGCTCATCACACCCTCAAGAGTGGGCCTGGCTTTGTCTAGTACCATAAGCTGCACTGTACCTAGTGTGGCCTTGAGAAAAGCCTGAGTGGAGCCTGCCCCTGTCCTCCAGAAGGAGTGTGTCCCCGGGCCTAGGGACAGGATGGGAGGTCCAGTGGGAGAGTCACAGAGGTTGGGTGGACTGCAGGCAGTGGTGGCAGACCACCCAGTTCAGGAAACTTTGAGCAAATTCTCTACCCCCTCTGGAATGCATTTTTCTCATCTGAATAGAGAGAGATGTCTGAGCATCACTCACAGAGTTGTTGTGAAGGTCAGATGCTCAACAGGTGTGCCAGTATGCCACAGGGCTGACTCTTAAACCACCGTGGCCCGGGCTTTGGTCTGTCCATGGAGACCATGTAGAAGGATTCACAGGCAAGGCTGGTAAGATCTTTAAGGAAGCAGGTGTACACTCATGCATATTCACACACATACATTGTACACTCTCTCACACACAGACTCTCTTACGTATACATCATTCATACCACATATACATGCATCTTAACACATTCACTCATACACACATCTGTATACTCATGCATGCTCTCTCTTGTACACACACACACACACACACACACACATACACATTTGCTACATTTACACAGGTGCAGTTCCAGAACAGAAATGGCCTGTAGCTGTCACCTTGTGAGGGTCATGCAGGTTGAAATTCAGTGACAAAGCTAGCCCTGCCCCCCAGTCATGCACTGTTCTCCCCTAACCCCTTCTCTGTGGTCCCCAGGTGTTGGCAGATGCTGTTTCGCGCCTGATTCTGGAAAAATTTGGTGATCTGACCGATAATTTCTCATCCCCCCATGCACGTAGAAAAGTTCTTGCTGGAATTGTCATGACAACAGGTAAAAAGAGTGGTGTTGTATTTAACCCTCTAATTGTCTTTTTAAAAATTGTTAACATGTGCAATGCACTTAATCTATAACATTACTGTGACCACTGGTGATCCCTTTTTTCTTCTTCAGAGTTCCTCTGCTGTCTGCAGACTTTTATCCTAAATGTGCCTCTTTTTTTAACTCAAGCTTATTTCATTTAGAAACATTGTACTATTGTGTTAGTCATGGTGTGGCTCTGTGTTAATTGTATGAGTGGTCTGGACCTGCTGAGATATGAGATGGAAAACTGCAGGAGACCCTTATTCTTGCTTCAGATTCAATTTACCAGTTAAGGTCGATGCTGCCCCCTAGGTTTCTGTGACTTTTATTGGGGGAAAGAAAGGTTTAACCGAGTAGGAATCATGGGGAAAATCCTTATGTAGGGGGGGAAATCATGATGTAGCGTGGCAGAAGAAACTATACTAAATCTGTCTAGACATTCCCGGGAGAAAAGGGACCTTCCATAGATTCCAGGAGTGGTAACTATTAGTAGCATCTTTTGCAAATAGCACCTAATTAAAGAAACCACAGCCTTGTCCCTGAGGCAGGGCTCAGGAAGAGAGCTTGAACTGTTCCAGACCTGGTTCCAGGGCCATCCAAGCCACTGAGTCAGGCCCTACCTACTCCAGGGCATCTGTTCAGCCCCTCGGGCCCAGCCCAGCTGGCCAGTGAACCTTACAGCTTCCTGCAGACTAGAGGGAGGGAATTGGGGACAGTCTGTCCATCTACACCTGCAAGCTAGGGAGAAAACCTCGGCAGGGACTGTGTAGCCCTTTACCACTGAGGTAACTCCCTCCATCAGACTATGGTAAGAAAATAAGTCTGTAGGCCTCAGCATTGGCCTCCAAGGGCTTTGGTAGTATAGTGATTAAGCACTTGGCTGCTTAACCACTGTACTTGGTTGACTGTTCTAATCCACCTAGTCGACCTAGTGATGTGCTTCTGTAAAGATTATAGCCATGAAAACCTTATGAGACACTTTTACTCTCTCACATGGGGTCTCTGTGAGTCAGAACCAACTCACTGGCACCCAAAAATAGTGGCCCAACACTAGGTGCCCTAAAGAAAAGAAAAATATGTACTTTTATAATCCTAAACACTTTCTTGCCATGACACATTTACTTTGGCATACGTAAGATGTGCCTGATGGTGGCGGGGGTGGGGGTGGGGTGAGGGTGGGGAGAGCTGGTTTTTTGTTTTGTTTTTCATATTTGGTACCAGTGTGTTCCTTCCTATTCTGCCTCTGTTGCTTTCCTCTATCTTTTACATTAAGTGGTTCCATCAGCAAGGGCCTGTACCACCTCCCACCTTAGAAAAGTCACTTTATTACACAGGGAGCATTTCACATCTCAGCATTCATCTCACAGGGGACCATTTTCTCAAAGCTAATAACATATATGTGCTAATATATGCATGTGTGGAACAGTTCAAATGTGAGGTGGTCTGGTTCAAATTGGAGCCCCAAATGACCTTATTTATGTGTGGAAAGGAGATGATGACAGCCTGTGCCTCAGAGGATGCTGGGGGAATGAAATGAGTGCCAAGCCCATGGCAGGCAACCATTTTTGTTGTTGTTAGTGCCATTGAGTCGGTTCCGACCCATAGCAACCCTATGTAGGGCTTTCAAGGAGTGGCTGGTTAGCTTCAACCACTGACATGTGATTCAAACTGACTTTGCAGCCCTGTGCATTAACCCACAGCGCCACAACAGGACTCCTAAATAGTTTATAGTTAATATACTGAATACTCAGGATGTATACATTGTGTCTGTAGTAATTAGAATATCTCACAAACTAAACATCAGAACTTGCACTCTAGAAGTCCACCAATGCTTTCGATTTCAGTTTCAATACAATTAGTGACAGACATTATTAATCAAAATGTTCTTAGTGACTTTTGTTTCCCTTCTTGCTCTTCTGAGTGACTTTTAGCCACTCTCCCTAACTTCTGTGGTGCTTTGAATTTAGTTTCAAGATTGTCATACCAGTTAGTGCAGCGGTGAATGCTCAAGAAAAGACTTTATTGTAGTCCAGAGAGGTAGTTCGAGAAGCTGTACATTAATAGTGCAGAGGGCTAACTTCCAGAGATGCTGCAGAATAAGCCCATAGTGAGAGAGAGCCCCTTGCACACAGCGCATCGGTTTGCCAGGTAGAGAAGCGGGGTACTTGAGTGAATGACGCTGACAGCACATCGGTTTGCCAGGTAGAGAAGCGGGGTACTTGAGTGCATGACGCTGACAGTGCATCGGTTTGCCAGGTAGGGAGGCGGGGTACTTGAGTGAATGACGATGACAAGCAGTAGTTGAACTGCAAATGGAACCCTCAAGATTCCTTAAAAAAGTGAGGCCACTGAGAGCACAGGTCAGATTCCAAGAGCACAGGTAGGCAAGCATTACTGTGGATTATGGGAGTAATTCCTCTTTTCTTTTTCAGGCACTGATGTTAAAGATGCCAGGGTGATAAGTGTTTCTACAGGGACAAAATGTATTAACGGCGAGTACATGAGTGACCGTGGCCTTGCATTAAATGATTGTCATGCAGAAATAATATCACGGAGGTCCTTGCTGAGATTCCTGTATACCCAGCTTGAGGTTTACTTAAAGTAAGTTGAATACGTCAAGTAAATAAAGGAGACTGTTTTCTAAGGTCAGCAGTTCAAGTCCACCAGGCGCTTCATGGGAGAAAGATGAGGCTCTCTGCTCCCGTAAAGCTTTAAACCTTGGAAACCCTATACAGGGTTGCTGAGTCAGAATTGACTCCATGGCACACCACCACCACCAAATAAAAGAAAAATGGCAAAGCCTTTCCCTGCTACTGGAACCACTGAAAGATTCTCAAAGCATCTTGTCATCTTCCCATGATACTTAAGCTACTAAATAGAATTGGCAAAAAACATAACATGAATTGGTGAAAAATAATGACATGGTCATCCATTTAAAATCTGTTTGTAAACCATGTGCTTTTCTCATATGTGGTATACGTGGAAATAGAGCTTCCTAAACTGCCTCGTAAAGATGACCATTTTATTCTAGCCACTGTGCCACAACTACATGTCTATAAACTTTCTTCTTTGTTTCATGCTAATTTCTTTTGTTCTGTCTTTCTTTGTTGATGTCATAAATGAGACAAAAAGGTGGTCTGCATTTAGATGTTGTATCATGTATTGAATGAATAAGCACTGTGTTACCATAAACAGATAAAGTAAACATTCAGGTTGAACATTCTTTGACCTTGTTGAAGTAAAATTTAGGGTCTTTTGACTTTTAGAAGTCATTCTAAATGATGAGAGACCTTTGGCTGTATACAGCTTTAAACATAATCTTTGCCACTTGTTTCATTTCAGTAGCAAAGAAGACCAAAAAAGATCCATCTTTCAGAAATCAGAGCGAGGAGGGTTTAAACTGAAAGAAAATGTCCAGTTTCATCTGTATATCAGTACCTCTCCTTGTGGAGATGCCAGAATTTTCTCACCACATGAACCAATACTGGAAGGTATGAGTAGATTTTTTTTTAAAGTAATTGACAAGAATTGCTTGAAAATTCATGGTATGTAGTAATAGATAAGGAGCTCTGGTAGCGTAGTGGTTACGAATCGGGCTGCAAACCTTAATGTCAGCGGTTCGAAACTACCAGCTGCTCCACGGGAGAAAGATGAGGCTTTCTACTCCCGTAAAGATTTACACCCTCGGAAACCCTGTACAGGGTCGCTATGGGTCGGAACCTACTCTTAACAACAGCACTTGACAACAACAACAGTAATAGATAAAGGAATAAATGTACGTTCATATTAATTTTTAAGTTTCAGCTATGGATGTGGGTCTGATAAGAGTCTGTATAAAAGCACTAGTTTTTCTTTTCAATTAGAAAGTTAATTAGAAAAGTTTATTGTTATTGTTACATGCCATTGAGTTGGGACTGACTTGTAGTGATCCTATTGCACAACAGAACAAAATAATTTTAATGAATGAATGAAAAGCATTAATTCTAATTAATGAAGTAATTAGAATGGAACCAAGTATATTAGGTCAAAATTTTATCAGTATTCAAATTTAGATAGGGTATCTTATTACTAAGAGATGCGATGTGATCTTCCATATTGCTGATGAATTATCATTTGATAAATGTGTAACAGAAGTACTTACTGGATATTTCAGAGCAGAGAAGACACCAATGAAGAGTGAGGCAATCGATCAGATTTTGTTCCCTCTTGTTCACTTAAGTTTAACTCTTTTTATAGTAACTTGTATCTATATCTTTCCTCGTAAACGTAAGATTGATTCCAAATAGACTAGTTGATCACATTACTTTTATTATTTGTTAACGATAAAAGCAATCCATAGCCATCGTGGGAACCTGCTCAATATTTTTCAAAATATAAGACAGAAAATTAGGTCACACATATCCATATAGCGTAGATATAATCACTATGGATGCTTTGGCATGAGTCCCATAGACTTGTTTTTGCATTCCCACAGATCATTTGAAAATTTTACAGAAAAGAAATAATATAACCAACACCCAGGTGTCTATCACCCAGAATTGGCAAATCTTAGCATTTTGTCATCTTTGCTTCAGCTCATTTTCAATGATAGAAAGAAAGCATTTCAACGAAAATAGAAGCCTCCTTTCTTCCTAACCTCTGAGGAGACCGCTTTTGTGAATTTGTTTTGTATGATCTCCTTTTCTGTCCAATGTTATATAGAAGCCCTGGTGGCCCTATGGATTAAGCTTTGTGGTGCTAGCTGTCAGGTCAGCAAGTCAAACCCACCAGCTGTTCCATAGCAGAAAGATGAGGCCGTCTGTTCCTATAAAGATTTATAGTCTCAGAAACCCTAAGGAATAGTCCTATTCTGTCTTATTGGGCTGCTATGAGCCTGAATCAGCTCAGCAATTATACATATACATAGAGAGACATACATGAGGATGCTTCAAAACGGTTGTAAAAAAAATCCGTCATCTTGTAATTTCACTTTACCACAAACTTTTTGAAGCCCACCTTATATATAGCATACACATTTATATGCACAAACAATTTAAAACTGTATAGTGTATTTAGGTATGCTTGTCAATAAATAAGTGGTTTATTACCTGTGGGTTTTTTTTTTTTTTTAACTGTTTTCATCCCTTAGAGCCAGCAGACAGACATCCAAATCGTAAAGCAAGGGGCCAACTACGGACAAAAATCGAGTCTGGTGAAGGGACAATCCCAGTGCGGTCGAATGCAAGCATCCAGACATGGGACGGGGTACTGCAGGGAGAGAGACTGCTCACCATGTCTTGCAGTGACAAGATAGCTCGGTAAGACATCCACAAAGGCACTCTGTGGGCTCCCTTAAAAAATGGCTCTGTTTCTGGGCACTCTACGCTCTGTGGGTTTGCATTAAGCTGTAATTGTACAAGTTCCATAGTTTTTCAAATTGTTTCTACCATTCCATGAATCTTTATTCTTCCACATTTGTTTTAGAATCAGCTTGTCAAACTTTCCTAAATGTCAGTCTAGAATTTTATTTGTGTTTGCATTGAAGTTATGGATTTAAATGGGAAGAATTAAAATAATCCTCTCTGACAATGTGAACTTGTCACTCTCCCATCTAGAGGTGATGTCTGTGTTTCCTCCCCTAGGTAGCTCCTACTTCCTGCCTGGGTCTCATGGAGTGGTCCCAGGGAACTGAAGAACAGGAAATATGAGACATGAGGAGAGACCCCATTAGGAAAATGAGTGAGAGAGAAAAACCACCCAAGATTAGGAATGTTGTTGTTGTTATATACCATGGAGTCGGTTCATAGCGACTCATAGGGACCCTGTACAGGGTTTCTGAGGCTGTAAATCTTTACAGGAGCAGAAAGCCTCATCTTTCTCTTATGGAACAGCTGGTAGTTTCGAACTGCTGACTGTGAGATTAGCAGCCTGATTCGTAACCACTATGCTACCAGAGAGAAGAGAATTCACTATAGATACTACAGCTAGCCTAAGGGTTTAAGAAGGAAATGATGAAGTTTATGCGAATAAATTTGATAACTTAGAATAAACGTACAAATTTCCTGAAAGATGCAAACTCATAAAGCAGTTTATGATAAATTGTTGCTATTATTAAGTGCCATTGAGTCTGTGCTGACTCATAGCAATAAGTTTTCCAAGGTGTGGCTGGCAGATTTGAACCCCTGACCTTATGATTCAAACTGACCTTGTGGTCCAGTGTTTATCCACAGTGCCATACTAGGACTCCTTGTGATAAATAGGAAAAGCCCTTGTGTATGTTAAAGCAACTGATTTTGTAAATTAAAACCATCTCAGGAAGAAACATCAGGGTCAAAGGGCTTCCCTATTGAATTCTTGAAACAATTAAAGAAGAAGCAATATCCATTTTATACAAAATTTTCCAGAAAATTCTCGAAGAGGAAAAAATATTTACCAACTTATTCTATGAGCCAGCATTCCCCAAATACCAAAACCAGCCAAAAGCACTATAAGAGACTAAAACTACATACCAATATCTATCATAGACATGGGTCCAAAAGTTTTAACAGAAATTTAGCAAAACAGGTCTGTTTGATTAAATAGGGAGTATCCCAGGAATACAAGACTGATAAAACATTCAAAAGTCAGCCAGTGTAGTTTCTCATTTGTTGTTGATATGTGCCGTGGAGTCGGTTCCAACTCATAGCGACCCTGTACAGGGTTTCTGGGTCTGTAAATCTTTACGGGAGCAGAACGCCTCATCTTTCTCCCACGGAGCAGCTGGTAGTTTGGAACTGCTGACCTTGCGGTTCACAGCCCAATTCGTAACCACTACGCTAGTTTCTCATAGTCACCAACTAAAAGAGACAGAGAAAAAGTATTTAACAAACTTTTAACATATTTCTGATGAAACTCTCAGCATAGTAGGAATATAAGAAAACCTCAATCTAATAAAGGACATCTTCAAATAAGCCACATCTGGAACTTGACCTTATACTTATGGATGTAGTAATACCAACTGTGAGAGGGAAGGAGTCTTCACATTAAGTATCAATCCTGTCCCCTCTGTACACAGGGTAGATAGGGACAGGCGACTTAGACATTGGCTACCTAAAATGAGGGGGTCAATGAAGGCATGAAGTGACTGGCTTACAAGGTTTCAAGAGGGAGTTTAGTTTCAGAGTGTGTGGGGGAAGGTAGAATTCTCACTGAATAGTTTTCATCTTGTCTAGACGGGTCTGGTGAAAGGAGATGGGGATAAGAGTCTTATGATTCAATAATGAATAATTATTATCATGACTGATTGCAACTGTCACAATTGTTAAGGTAAGAAGTTTTGTAACGAAAAGCGGGGGGGTGGGAAGGGGTGCTAGTTAATCTTACAGTCCAGGAACAGAAGACCCTAGGACCATCAAGGGAGAAGAGCACAAGTGGAATGTGGGACCCTATCCAAAGAAACAGCGACACCAGAGATGGAACCAGAGATGACATGGACAGAGAGAGAGGGAAGAGAGAGGCTGTGGGCTAGCAGCCAGGAGGCAGGCTTGCAGAATATGCCCTTTGGTTGTTTTAATGATTATAAATTCCTGAGTGTTTTGTTTACATCCCCCCAAAAAAACAAAACAACAATAACACACACACAGAACAAAACAAAAAAACCCACAGAGGGAATAGAAGCAAATACTGATGAATGATGATGCACAGAGGAGACTGTAATCATTGCAATGAAATGAATGTAAAACCGATGTTCTCCCATGTAAACTATTACTCAATTCAGTAAAAATTAAAAAAAAAAAAAAGAAAGAAAGAAAGAAGCACACATCTGTCATCACACTTAGTGGTGAGAAATTGAATGCTTTCTTCCAAACATCAGAACCAAAGAAGGTGTCTACTTGCACCACTTCTAATCAACATTGTGCTGGAGGTTCTAACCAGTGTGGTAAAGTCAAAGAAATCAGAGTTACCCAATTGGAAATGAGAAATGAGATTGTCCTTATTTGCAGATATAATTGCCTATGTAGAAAATCAGATGGAATGTACAAAAAACTATTCAGAGTAATGAATGACTTTAGCAATATTGCAGGATATATGATCCAATAACAAAATCAACTATATTTCTGTACTTGAAGCAAGCAAAATGAAAATGCACAAAGCAATGCACTGAAAACTATAAAATGTTGCTGAAGGACTGGGCAGTGTTTCGCTCTGTTTTGTGTAAGGTCGCTATGAGTTGGAACCGATTCAGTGGCACCTAGAAATAAGTAAATAGAAAGATACATCATGCTCATTCACAGAAAACTCAATATTGTTAAGATGTCAGTTTTCCTCAGATTGATTTAGAGATTCAACAAAGTGTCAGTCAAATCCTAGCAAACTTTTTCAGAGAAATTACCAAGCAGATATAAAATTCATTTGGAAATACGCCAGTGTCTTTTTAGGTAAAACTTTTAGACAGCACCTGAACTTGTGTGCGTAGTAGTAGGGGCCACACCTTTGGAAGGGAGGATATGTGGCTTCAATGCTATTCAATGATTGAATCCTGAATTCAGTCATGCAATGAAGCTAATACAAGGCTATGAACATGAAGCTTGGAGGCTTCCTGAATTGTCGAGAGCTTCTCTGTGGAGGGTGATGAATCTCTGAGGACACTGGCGCCTCCTGCCAGGACATGTTCATCTCTTCATTTGTGTTCTTTCTGGTTATAATAAATGAGTAGATATAAACGTAGTTACACTCCATGATATCTGCGAGCTCTTCTGGAGAATTAATGAACCCCAAGGGGGTAAATGAGAGCCAGCAGGGATGGGCCTTGGAAGGACTGAGTCTTTCTAACTAGCGAGTTCCAGTCCAGCTTTGGGTGGCTGCTGGCTGGCAGTTGGAGAGTGTACCACCCGGACAGAAACACAAGGAGGTGAGTACTGGATCAGTTTCCAGGTGGGAATGAGATTCTTGCTGATTCTTACCATGAATCTCGCAGTAAAGGTGAGGGTAGTCCACCCTTCCCCTTGCTTATTAGTGCATGTGGCAATGGAGATGGGAGTGGTCTACTTTGACGCTTTATTAGTACAGTGACTCACTGATACATTTCTTAGACTGAATCTTCTGTAGGAGTCCCTAGCTGCTACAAATAGTTGAAGTACTACTTGGCTGCTAACCAAAAGATTGAGGTTTTGAATTCACCCAGAAGTGCCTCAGAATAAAGTTTGATGATCTGCTTCTGAAAAATCAGCTGTTAGAACCCCTCTGGAGCACAGTTATACTCTAACACACATGGGGTCACTTGAATCTGCATTAAATGCAGCTGGTTACTTAATCTTCAATTCGTGTATCATTGTAGGGAAAGATGAATGCAAATGAAATGGTTTCACAGTTAAAAAGGACTTTTAAGTCAATTTTTTCTTTAAAATTTTAAGCTGTCAATCAATCTGTTTTTCTTCATGACTTTGTTTTTAATTGGCTGAAATTTCTACAGAATGAACAGGTTGTTGTTAAGTGTCTTCAAGTCAGTTCCAACTCTATAGGGTTTCCAAGTGACCCTCTATAGGGTTTCCAAGGAGCGGCAGGTAGACAAGTCCCATCCAAAGTAAACAAATCCCATCTGCATTGCCACGTGCCTAATAAGCAAGGGGAAGGGTGGACTACCCTCACCTTAACTGTGAGATTCATGGTAAGAATCAGCATGAATCTCATTCCCACCTGGAAACAACTGGTTTCACCAACCTTGCTGTTCAAACTGACCTTGTGGTCCAGTGTATTATTCTGCAGCGCTGCACCAGGACTGTGGACGAAGAGTTGTTGTTGTTAGTGCATCAAGTCAGTTCCGACTCATAGCAACCCTGTACAGGGTTTCTGAGGAGTAGCTAATGGGTTTGAACTACCCACCTTGTAGTTCACAGTCCAGTGCTGATTCTACAATACCACAACAGGAGTTCAAATGAACAGTTGTTGCTAAGCGCTGTTGAGTCAGTTCTAACTCATAGCGACCCTGTATAGGATTTCTGAGGAGCAGCTGGTGAGCTTGAACCGCTGACCTTGTGGTTCAAACCAACCTTGCAGTCTAGCGCATTAACCCGCAGCACCACACCAGGACTCCATAAGTAAACCGTTGTTGTTGTTGTTGTTGTTGTTAAGTGCTGTCAAGTCAGTTCTGACTCATAGCCACCCTATATAGGGTTTCCAAGGAGCAGCTGGTAGGTTTGAACTGCTGACCTTGTGGTTCAAAGTCCAGTGCTGATCGTACAGTGCCACACCAGAATTCCTAAATGAGCATTACTTCAAATTCTCATAATTACATAGTTATAGATGAACCGACTCAAAGGTACTTAACAACAAATAACAACAAATGAACAGTTGTTGGTGGTGAGTGCTACTCAGTCAGTTCCGACTCATACCAACCCTCTGTAGCATTTCCAAGGAGCAGCTGGAGGGTTTGAACTGCCAAGTACAACTATGTAGTTATGAGAGTTTGAAGTTCTGTTAAATCTGAGGTAGACATGCATCTTTCCTTGTAAGAATGTACTTTCTTTTCCCCAGGTGGAACGTGGTGGGCATCCAGGGGTCTTTGCTCAGCATTTTTGTGGAACCAATTTACTTCTCGAGCATTATCTTGGGCAGTCTGTACCACGGGGACCACCTCTCCAGGGCAATGTACCAGCGCATCTCAAACATAGAGGACCTGCCTCACTTGTACATGCTCAACAAACCTCTGCTGAGTGGCAAGTATCTTAGAACATGATGCTTAAGCTCTTCCACGTTACTGCTGTATTGGTTTATCCAAGTCATTAGGAGTTTTAAAAAGTAAAAAGCTATAGGGAAGCCGCTCTGTGACTAGTAGAGAAAACATTGACCTTTCTAAAGGGACGAAGCCAATACTTCCTGCCCTCTTGGTTGTTTGGAGAAGCCCATCTCTGAAGCATGGAAGTGAGTCCCTTTGCAAAGTTAATCTGTCCGGTAGATTGGAAGTCTTGCCTAGACAGATTTGCAGCCTGGATTTGGCACCTCTCTGCCTTTTCTTCTCTCCATACAATGCATTTGAGTCTCCCAGCTCTCTCTCTGAGAGGCAGAGACTTAGTTGCTGGTCAAGTGATGGGAGCTTCTGCCTTTCAAGATTAGTTTTGGATGGGCCTTGCCAGTTGTGCCCGAGTTGGTTGCTCTCAAAGAGCTGCCACCACAGATTGACTCCTCCAAATACCACAGGGCTTCCCTGAGCTCCTGGGAGCAAGATCCCAGCCTCCATCCTGGATGTGACATAGATATAATAAATATGCTTATGACACATAGCTTGTGTCTTGGAGGTGCCTTACATCCACCCTTTAAGCCCTACATTACTTTTTCTCCTAGAATTTCAGTGGCTAGCAGTAAAGTGAACAAGAGCTTTTGAACTCAAGGGTCCTATCTTCTAAACTCACCCTTATTAAAAAGGACACTGTTAAGGTACTTTTATCCTTTTAAAAATACTGTTTTACTTACCTTTTTGAAACTCAAAACTAAAATCTTAACCCTGAACTAAAATGTATTTCTTTTTGGCACGTGTGTGTATGTGTATCCACTTTGTCTGATAGTGCTTGGCTCCTGGCATGTCTATTTTGAGGAATAGCAGTGTGGAATTGTGTTTGAAAGCATGACTGTTAAAGGAATGGGGAGAAAGAGGCTATGTCAGATCAAATTTTACAGCTCCCTAACCTTACTGTTGGAGACCTGGTGTGGCTCTGTGGGTTAATGTGCTGGACTGCAAAGTCAGTTTGAACCACAAGGTGGGCAGTTCAAGCTTACCAGCCACTCCTCAGAAACCGTATACAGGGTCACTACGGGTTGGAACCAACTTGATGGTGCTTAACAATGGCAACAACCTTACTATTATCTTTTAAGAAAAACAAAAAATAGTTTCTGATAAGATTTAATGGTGAAGTCGATTCTGACTCACAGCTACCCTATATAGGGTTTCTGAGGCTGTAAATCTTTACAGGAGCAGAAAGCCTCATTTTTCTCTCACAGAGCACTTGGTGGACTCAAACAGCTGACCTTGCAGTTAACATCTCAACATGTAACCCACTATGCTATCAGGACTCCTTCCACTGGAAGTCAGGCAGGCAGAATGGTACATAACTACTGAATCACTCTGCCATCGAGTCTACTTTGAAATACAAACTATTTGAAATATTTTCTTTTGGATAAATGCTCTGTGTTGGAGACATGTTGAAACAGTTTGTTTTGGTCTTTTTTTTTTAAGTTTTTATTGTGAACTGGGTGATAGTTTACATGGGAGAACATTGGCATTATCCCCTTGTTTCATTGAAATGATTACAATCTCCTCCGTGCATCATCATTCAACAGTATTTGCTTCCATTCCCTTTTTTGGGAGGGGGCAGGGTGTACACAGAAACACTCAGGAATATATAATAATTTAAACAACCAAAGAGCACATTCTGTAAACTTGCCTCCTTGTTGCCAGTACTCAGTCCCTCTCTTTCCATGAGTACGGAGTGCTCAGTCCTCAGCTGCTCCCTCTCTCCATGTCCTCATCTCTGCCTCCATCTTTGGTGTCGCTGCTTCTATGGATAGGGTCCCTTGTGCTCTTCTCACTTGGCTATCCTTAATTTTTTTAGAAGTTAAATAACCTTTATTTTAGGCTCAGTTATAGCCACAGAAGGTTACATTTATTCTACTATCTCTATTTTTTTTAATCAAGATAAAACAGTAATAAAGAAATTGTTTTATAGTTAAGTTAGCCATTCCATCATCAAGCTGTTTTAGGGATATCGGTTGTAAAGGAGCAAACATGAAATGATGGACATAGCTCAGTTTCTATAGGGCTATGCTGTGATTTTCCTTTTAAAAAAAAAGTCTATAAAAAGCATTGTGGGGAGGAGTGAACAAGAAACTCTGAAAATCTAGCTAGTGTTCACAGGTAAAGACTCTTCCACTTCTCTTTCGCTAATTTGTGCATCCCAGTTCACTCTACTCCCAGTCAGTAGCCCGGAGAGGCTGCCATATCTACTCCCTAAAGCACAGATAAAAGTCCTGCCAGGACTATGTCTTGGTTTAAACAGTTGATCCTAAGGATAGTACTAGTTGCCGTATCAATTTGCTTTTTTTTTTTTTTTCCAAAAGACAGCCAAGCATCTTAACAATATTTCCCCCCTTTTGCCCATTCCAACCATGTCACTATCCCTGTATCCCAGGGCCCTGTTGTTCCAAGGTTGTGTATACTTCGTTATTTACCTCTGTCCCACTTATCCCAAGCAAACCTGTCTAATTATTTCCCATCAGACTTGTTGTTCCATTCCCCTCCCCCTTCTTGTGTATTGCTCCCTACCCAGAACCCAAAGTATCCTGTGTCTATCCCCTCACCTGTGCTCCACCTTCCCCTCCCTCCCCTCGTCCCACCCCCTGCATCCCGGTAACCAGCAAAGAATCCCACCACCACCACTACCTCCACCACCCGCGTTAGTATGGGTTCTTTTTCTTAGTCTTTTACAATAGTGGTCCTATGCAATATGTCTCCTTTTGTGACTGACTGATTTCACTCCACATAATGTCCTCAAGGTTCATCCATGTTATGTGGTAGCTTACAGCTTCCATGTTGTTGTTCTTCAAAGTAACATAGTATATTCCATTGTATGTATGCACCACAGTTTATCCGTTCTTCAGTTGATGGGCACAGGCTGTCTCCATCTTTTTGCTATTGTAAATAGTGCTGCTATGAACATTGGTGTGCATATATCTACTCATGTTATGGCTTATATTTCTTATGGGTAAATACCAAGTAGAGGGATTGCTGGATCATAAGGTATTTCTATTTCCAACGCTCTGAGGAAGTGCCATATTGCTTTCGAGAGAGGTTGGACCATTTTGCAATCCCACCAGCAATGCAGGAGCGTCCCAGTCTCTCCACATCCTCGCCAAATTTATTGTCCTCTACTTTGATCTTTGCTGTTATTGCTGGTGTGAGATGGTATCTCATTATTGTTTTGATTTGTATCTCTCTAATGGCTAGTGATCATGAACATTTCTTCTTACGTTTGTTGGCTGCCTGGATCTTGGTGAAGTATCTGTTCATGTCCTGTGCCCATTTTTAAATTGTGTTATTTGTCTTTTTCTTGTAGAGGTGTTGTAGTTTCCTATATATTTTAGAAATGAGTCCGTTGTCCGATGTGTCATTGCAAAAGATTTTTT
>NW_006408909.1:881172-882425 GCF_000296735.1 Chrysochloris asiatica
CCCATCCTTTGACTTTTAATCTGTTTTTGTTTTTGTGTGTAAGATGTGTCTCTTGCTGACAGCATATTGAAGGATCTTGTTTTCATATCCATTCTGCCACTCTCTGTCTCTTAACTGGTGCATTTAATCCATTTACACTCAGTGTAATTATCGATAGATATGGAGTAATTGCTGCAATTATGTCTGTTTTTTTTTTTGTGGTGTTGCTGCTTTCTTTGTTCTGTGTGTCTTCCTTTGCTGAGTTCATGCTTTTTGTGTTCCTTCTTGTCAGTTTCCTCATAGTTATAATGTTTACATGTTCTTTTTGGATTTTCATTTTCTTGGTATGTTGTGAAGTGTTAATTTTCTTTGAGATTACCTTATAGTCCATTAACTTTTCCCTCCATTTAGTGTAGTCTATTTTGTCCTGTAATCTACATGACCTTGTCACCATCTGGATCTCTGTTCCTACGTTTATCTTCTTTCACATTGTAATTGTTTTGATCATAGACTAACCTCCCAGATTCTCTGAGTTTGTTCTTATAGTTTTCTTCTGTTCTTGACTCTTCTATCTGTCAGTTTAGTTCTGGGAGGTGCTGCCACGTATGTCAATCTCTGGTTGTTGTCTGTTCTTGTTGATTTGCAGTCCACAGAACACCCTTTAGGATGTTTGGTAGCACAGGGTTGGCTTTGGAAAAATCCCTTAGCTTCTGTTTATCTTGGAATATTTTTATTTTACCGTCATATTTGATTGATAGCTTTGCTAGATAAAGGATTCCAGGCTGACAGATTTTTTATTTCAGGGTTTTATATATGTCTCCCTATTGCCTTCTTGCTTGCATGGTTTCTGCTGAGAGATCTGAAATTAATCTGACTTGCTTGCCTTTTTATGTAACACTTCTGTTTTCCCTAGCTGCTTTCAGGATTCTGTCCTTATCTTTGATTTTGGAGAGTTTGATTATGATATGTCTTGGTGATTTTCTTTTGAGATCTATCCTTCCTAGGGTTCGTTGAGCTTCTTGAATGTTTGTTGTTTCACTTTTCAGGATGTTAGAGAAATGTTCTTCCAACAGTTCTTCAACTATTTCCTCTGTAGACTTGTGTGATTCTTCCTGTGTTCTGGAATGCCGATAATTCTTAAGTTATTCCTCTTCAGGTTCTCCAACATGAATTTTAGACCTGCTTCAGAATTCTTTTATCCTTTTTTCTGCTTGCTCTTCAGCTCTTATATTTTACTTGTTTGTCCTTTTAGTGTATTGTCTCTTTCTGATATT
>NW_006408909.1:882924-897583 GCF_000296735.1 Chrysochloris asiatica
CTGGTATATGGCAGTTGTTATTGGTTCTTGTCTGGGTTTTAGTGTTTTATAGAGTGTGGTTGTACTTGACTATATAGCAGCAGTTGCTGTCTCTTCTTGGGTAATATAGGGAGAGAAAGAGTCCCCCAAAGGTAAAAGGGGGAGCATTAAGCAGCAAAACAGCAGCAGGAAAAAAACAAGGAAAAAAACCCAAAACAACAACAACAAAAACTAGATTGGATACTTACTGTAGTCTATAATTACAGGAAGGGGAGAGGAGGGAGAGAAGGAAAAAAAAAAATCTGTAGCCTAATATGAGTATGACGTTAATGTCATCTTTCAGCTTCTTGCCTGCAAAGCTGTCTGATAGATTTCAAAATGCCACTGTTGGTTGTTATGCTATACCTCAGGATTTAATTTAATTTTCGGCCTGTTTTGTTTTTAAACTCTCGTTCCCTCTCTACACCCTTGCTCTGGCCTTTTCCCTTTAAAAAAACAAAAAACAAAACAAAACATTCAGGGCCGGTTCTTGGGCTGAGAGTATCTGGGCTGAGAGTATCTGTGTGCATGCATGGCAGAACCCTCCCTGCCCCAGTGGTAGGTCTGGGGGGTTTCCTCTCACTCAGGCAGCCCCTCTAGTCACCAGAGTGGAGATGCACAAACAGTAGGTAGCCAATGAACATATACCAAAAGAAAAGAAAAGATTTCCCACTTCCGCTACAAGTTCCACCAGCTACAAGCCTTCTAACCTTCCAAGTAGTCCTCGATATGTGGTCGAGTCTCGGAGCTCTGTTCTGAACCTGCCTTTCCCAGTACTGTACTCCGTGGCATTGCCAACAGCAAATGTCACTGCACCTCTACCCTATGCGCCATCAAGCCCCGCCTCTTGTTCTTTTCTTTTAAGGGAGCTTAAATGTCCAGAGTAGCTTTGAAGACACCTCTAGTCATAGTACTTTCTGTGAAGTCAGAAGAGAAAATGCTAGTAGGAAATTAGGCAAACAAAGCACCGACTAGGGGGCGTGGGGGCAAATGCTCATGCTTTCCGTGAACCAAGGAGGACAAGGCTGCCTACAGAATTTAAATCTAGGTCAAAGAATATTGTGGTTATTATCACAAACAAGAAATCGAGTAAGAGAGAGCTAGAAGGGAGAATAGTGGTGGTCTAAAGCAGAGGTTATTTTAAACTTTCTTAAAACTGAAGTCTTGGCATTTAGCAAGTTACCTGGAAAATAGTACTGCCAAGACCTTTTGAATTATTTCCTCTCAATCTTTTTGCAGTACGTATGTGTGTGTTTATGAGGCGTGTCACTCCCATAAAGATTTACAGCCTTGGAAACCCTGTGTAGCATCACTATGAGTCAGAACCAGCTCCACAGTACTTAACAATGACAACATTACAGTCCATGGCATGTTTATCATACTTTTTTCACCGAAAGTTTTGTCATAAAGATGATTTCTATGTTACAAAGAAATTAACTGATTAAAACAAGATTACTTAAACGAAGCAAATTGAAAGAAAATATTTGCACTTTAATAAAAAACTAGTGATAGGCCTTTCTTATAAATGCTATTAAGATTAAAATGAGAAAAAATTAAGTTTTTAACTCAGCGTACAACACACATTTTCACTTTAGTATAAACTTCAAGTGTGGACCTCTATTGTGGGCATTCAGATGCCTTCCTTTTGGGGTGTCGATGTGGCCTTGGTTCCACCTTGGCAATGAAAGCCAATGGAGCTTCCTTGTATCATGTTTTCAAATTAGTTTCACATCCATACATGCAAGGCTCCATAACAATTCCAGCCTCTAATTTACACCCATTGGTCCCCTGAGTCTGAGTGCCTGGACTGTCCCAATTTGCCATTGGAGGCTCACAGGGAAAAGCTCTAGAAGAGAGACCAATGGTGCTTGACCATCCCAGTGTGATAGCTCCCATGGCCTCAATAACAAAGACAGCTTATCCTGGGGTCACTGGGTGAGTGAGAGTCTCTATAATGCTGGTTTTATTGGCAAACAAAACATTAACAAACTAGGTAGCACTGGGGACATAGAATACTAGTGAGTTCATTGTGAGGTTGAGGGGAAATCATAGATGAAAAGATGAGAGATAAAAGGACACAGGTGTTAACAGCTGAACTTTATGGCAAAGAATCTAGATGGGAAGGGGGTAATTTTTCCTGTGTCTTCACTTGTTAGATGCCATCAAGTCAGTTTCGACTCATAGTGACCTTATACAAAACAGAACAAGACACTGCCCTGTTTTGCACCATCCTCAAAGACATTGTTAAGCTTGAGCCCATTGCGGCTACCACTGTGCCATTCCATTTTGTTGGGAGTCTTCCTCTTTGTCACTGACCCTCCACTTAAGACTAGGATGATGTCCTTTTCTTGGGACTGATCCATCCTGATAATATGTCCGAAGTATGAGAGAAGAGGTCTCACTATCCTGAGTTCTCAGGAATATTCTGGCTGTACTTCTTCCAACACAGATTTGTTTATTCTTTTGGCAGTCCCATACTTTTAGTATTCTCTTCTAATACCATAATTCAAATACATCGATTCTTTATGGACTTTGTTATTCATTGTCCAACTTTCACATGCATATGAAGCTATTGAAAATACCATGGCTTGGGTCAGGCTCAACTCAAACTGGTATCTTTGCTCCTAAACACTTTAAAAGAGGTCTTGTGCAGCAGATTTGGCTAATGCAATATGTCATTTGATTTCTTGACTGCTGTCTCCAAAACTGTTGATAGTGGATCCAAGCAAAACAAAGTCTTTGACATCTTCAGTCTTTTCTCCACTTATCATAATGTTATTTATGGTCCGGTGATGAGGATTTTTGTTTTCTTTACACTGAGATGCTGCCCGTACTGAAGGCTGTGGCTTTTGATCTTCATCAGGAAGTATTTTAAGGTCTCTTCATTTTCAGCAAGCAAGGTTGTATCATCTGCATATCATAGGTTGTTATGAGTCTTCCTACAATCCTGATGCCACATTCTTCTTCATATAATTCAGATTCTCAGATTAATTGCTCAGAATATAGATTGAATAAGTATGGTGAAAGAATACAATCCTGGCACACACCTTTCCTAATTTTAAACCATTCAGTGTTTTCTTGCTCTGTTTGAACAGCTGCCATTTGGTCTTTTCTATGTACAGGTTCCTGATGAGCACAATTAAGTGTTCTGGAATACTTATTCTCTGCAATGGTGTCTATAACTTGTCATAATTCATGTAGCTGACAGCCTTTGCATAGTCAATAAAGCACAGGTAAACAACTTTCTGGTACTCTTTACTTTCAGCCAAGGTTCATCTGACATCATCCATGATATCCCTCATTCTGTCGTCCTCATCTGAATCTATCTTGAACCTGTGGGAGTTCCCTATCAATGTACTATTGCAGCCATTTTTTAATTACTTTTAGTAAACTTTACTCTGATGAGATATCAATGATATTGTCTGATGATTTTCGCATTCCACTAGGTCACCTCTCTGGAATGGGCACAGTGGTGGATTTCTTCTAGTCAATTGACCAGGTAGCAGTCCTCCAAATCTCTTGGCATAGATGGACGAGTGCCTCCAGTCCTGCATCAGTTTGTTGAAAGATTTCAGTTTGTATTCCATCAATTCCTGGAGCCTTGTTTTTTGCCATTGCCTTCAGTACACCTTGGGACTTCTTCCTTCAGTACCATTGGCTCTTGATCATAAGCTGTATCTTGAATTGATTAAATATTATCCATTCTTTGTGGTACAGCAACCCTATGTATTTCTTCCATCTTCTTTTGCTGCTTTATGCATCATTCAATAATTTGGCTATAGAGTCTTTCAACACCGTAAGTCAGATTTGAAATGTTTCTTCAGTTCCCTCAACTTGAGAAATGCTGAATGTTTGCTTCCTTTTTGGTTTTATAACTCCAAGTATTGAGCTGCCCTTGAAATTTTCTGTTCAGCTCGTCTACCTCCTCATTTCTTCCATTTGCTTTAGCATCTCTACACAGGAGAGCAAGTTTCAGAGTCTCTTCTGAAAAAAAGACCATTTTGGTCTTTTCCTTCTTTCTTATCTTCTTAAGGATCTTTTGCTTTCTTCCTGTATGGTACTCTTGATGGCATCTTACAACTCTTCTGGTGTTTGGTCTTTAGTGTCCAACACATCAAATCTGTTCTTCTGATGATCTCTAAGTTTAGGTGGAATACATTCAAGGTCATATTTTGTGGACTTTTAAAAATTTTTTTAGCTTCAACCTGAATTTGCATATGAGCAAATTGATGGTCTGCTCCACAGTCTGCCCTTGGCCTTATTTTGGCTGATAATATGGAGCTTTTCCTCTGTCCCTGTTCACAAAGTAGTCAGTTTGATTTCTGTGTATTCCATCTGGTGAGGTCCATATGCATAGTTGTCTTTTATGTTGTTTAAAAAAGGTTTTTGTAATAAAGAAGTCATTGGTCTTGCAAAATTATATCCTGCCATCTCCAGCATTGTTTCTGTCACCAAGGCCGTATTTTCCAACCACCAATTCTTCTTGTTTGTTTCTCAGCTTTGCATTCCAGTCGCCAGTAATTACAATACATCTTGATTGCATGTTTGATCAATTTCAGACTGAAGAAGTTGGTAGAATTCTTCAGTTTCATCATCACTGGATTTAATAGCTGGTATGTAAATTTGAATAGTAGTAGTAGTAACTGAACTTCCATGTAGGTGTATGAATATTATCCTATCACAGACAGCTTTGTACTTCATGACAGATCTTGATATGTTCTTTTTTATGATAAATGTTATACTAGTCCTCTTCGATTTGTCATTCCCTGCATAGTAAACCATGTGATTATCAGATTATCAGATTCAAAATGGCAAATACCAGTCTATTTCAGCTCATTAATGCCTAGGATAACAATGTTTATGCACTCCATTTTCATTTTTAACAGTTTCCAATTTTCCTATATATATCCAATTTTCCTATATACAGAACATTCCATATTCTGATTATTAATTGATGTTTACAACTGTTTCTCTTCATTTTGAGTTGTGCCCCATCAACAAATAACGGTCTTGAAGGCTTTACTATTTGCGTCATCATAGTCAACTCTGCTTGGAGGAGGCAGTTCTTCCCAGTCACATTTTGTATGCCTTCCAACCTGAGGGGCTCATCGGCTGGCACTATATCTGACAATATTCTGGTGTTTTCCATCATGTTTCAATATTCAGTAATTTGGGGCTTAAAGCGTCCTACTGCTATTCGTAAAATTTTCAGTGACAAATATTCGGAAGTAGCCCATCTCTCTTTCTTCCTTGTCTGTCCTCGTCTGGAAGCTCATCTGAAACCTGTCCACTGTGGGTGACCCTTCTGGCATTCAAAATTCCCATGGCATAGCTTCCAGAATCACAGCAACATACAAGCCACCACAGTACAACAAACTGACAGACAAGTGGTGGAGTGGGTGGGTGGTGGTATACTTTCTTACTATATATTTTTTTCTTTTTGTTGGATAGATTAAATTGTCCTTCTCTTTCTCCCCACTCATGGTTTTGTTGTTGTTGTTGTTGTTGTTAGGTGACATCAAGTCAGTACCAACTCATAGCAACCCCATGCACAACAGAACAAAACACTGTCCAGTTCTGGGCTAACCTCACAATTGTTGCCATACTTGAGCCCATTGATGCTGCCCCTTTCCCAATCCATCTCACTGGGTGTTATCCTTCTTCTCTCTGACCCTCCACCTTACCAAACATTAATCCTTCTCCAGCAACTGGTCCCTCCTCACAATATGACCGAAGCATGAGAGATGAAGTTTGGCCATCCTGGCCTCCAAGGAGCACTCTGGCTGCACTTCTTCCAAAACAGATCTGTTCTTTTGGCAGCCCATGGCACTTTCAATATTCTCCTCCATCACCATAACTCAAATGCATCTAATTCTTCTATGATCTTCATTATTCACTGTCCAACTTTGGCATGCATATAAGGTTATTGAAAGTACCATGGCTTGGGTCAGGCATACCTTAGTCTTTAAGCTGACATCTTTGCTCTTCAACACTTTAAAAAGGTCTTGTGCAGCAGATATGCCTAATGCAATACATCATTAGATTTCTTGGCTGCTGCTTCTATGAGTGTTGATGGTTGATCCAAGAAAAATGATATCTTTGACAAGTTTAATCTTTCTCCATTGATAAGAATATTGCTTATTGGTCCAGTGGTGAGGATTTTTATTTTCTTTACATTGAGATTCTATCTATACCGAAGGCTGTGGTTTTTGATCTTCATCAGTAAGTCCTCTTCACTTTCAGCATGTAAGGTTACGTCATCTGCATATTGCAGGTTGTTAATGAGTCTTCTCCAATCCTGATGCCATGTTTTTCTTTATATAACCCAGCTTCTCAGATTATTTGCTCAGTGTACAGGTTGAATAAGTATGGTGAAATCATACAACCCTGACACACACCTTTCTTAATTTTAAACCATTCAGTATTCCCATGTTCTGTTTAAACAACTGCCTCGTGGTCCAGGTACAGATTCCTCATGAACACAGTTAAGTATTCCAGAATACTAATAACTTCACAATGTTGTCCATAGTTTGTCATCCATACAATCGAAGGCCTTTGTGTAGTCAATAAAGCACAGTTAAACATCTTTCTGGTATTCTCTGCTTTCAGCCAAGATCCATCTGCTTCAGCAATGATATCCCTCGTTCCCTGTCCTCTTCTGAATCCGGCTTGAACATCTAGAAGTTCTCTGTCAATGTATGGTTGCAGCTGTTTGTGTATAACCTTTAGTGAAACTTTACTCACATGGGATATTAATAATATTGGCCTATGATTTCTGCATTCCATTGGGTCACCTCTCTTTGGAATGGGTACAAATATGGGTCTCTTCCAATCAGTTGGCCATATAGTTGTCTTCCAAATTTCTTAGCTTAGATGTGCTTCCAGTGCCGTCTCACTTTGTTGAATGTTTTCAATTTGTATTCCATCAATTCCTGATGCCTTCTTGTTTGGCAGTTTTTTTCCACCCTCTGTTTTCTCTTTCAAAAGTTCTACTGAGCAGAACTCACAGGTCTCCTGCCTTTCACTGTGTCCTTTTCTATCTGCCCTATGGTCTGGAAGCATCCCTGGTCATTTGTTCAGCTGTGGCCAGGCCCAAATACAAACCAGACTTTTTAAGGACTGGAGTTTCTGTCATCATGAATCCATACTCCTGTGTTATAATGGATAGAAATGGGAATGCTCAAAACCTGCTTCTTTTTACTCTAGACTTGTCAGGAGAGCATGACTCCACAATGGCCCCATTGCTGTAACTAGGTTTTCTGTCATTTTCTGCCCAAGGAGAACAATGTTCTACTGCCTAGAACCATTTAGAGAAGTGATTCCTAAAGGAATTCTACTTCCCAGGACTGTACATTTTCACGATGGAATGGGACATCTGTCACTTCTTTGACATGCCATGTCACAAGGGCACTCGAGTGCCTTTGAAAACTTCATGTTTTAACCTGAGGTCTATCATATCTAAGAAAAGAAAAGTATGATTTGGGCCAAAGTTCTCTGTAAAGACCTTGGTACCCCACCTGGGCTGGTGAGCATCCCTGACATGGCATGTCCCCGCTGGCCGGGACTCCCTGATGCCAGAGAAAGGTTTCAGATAGTTTACTCACTACTCACCTTCTCAAGTGTGGCCTCTTTTTTTTTTTTTTTTTCCTGTTTCTCTTCCAGTGTGTGTTGTTTTTTAAGTTATTATTATTGAGAACATACACAGCAAAACATACCCTGATTCAGCAGTTTTTTACATGTACCTTTTAATGATGTTGGTTAAATTCTTTGACTTACACAATCAGTCTTATCCTCTTTTTCTGAGTTGTTCCTCTCTCACTAATAAAAATATACTGCTTCCTAAGGTTCCTATCAGAGGAGCCCTGTGGCGGTGTGGGACAAGCATTGGATTGCTAACAGCAAGGTCAGTAGTTCAAACCCACCAGCTCCCAAAAATATTTAGTCTCAGAAACCCTATGTAGGGTGTCTATGATTAGGATTTGACCCAGTGAAAATGGGTTTGGGTGTTTTGGTTTAAGGTTGCTATCTGATCTTTCAAGTTGCTGTTATCAGTTTAGGAGCAATGGTTAAGCCTTTGACCACTAACCAAAAAGTTAGCTGTTCAAATCTAGCAGCCACTCTGTGGAGTATGGCTTTAATCCTCTTCTGTGTCAGATACAGATCTAGGGTTTCCTTAGACATCTACTCAAACCAGGGCTCTTTCTACCTATACTTATGTGTTATTTTCAGAATAAAGACCAATTTTCAATAGAGATTGTAAACTGTGCATTTTCTTGGATACATTTGTTGTTGTTGTTAGGTGCCATAGAGTCGGTACTAACTCATAGCAACCTTATGCACAGCAGAACGAAACACTGCCCGCCTGGGCCACCTCACTATTTGAGTCCATCGATGCTGCCACTTGGCCAATCCATCTTGTTGAGGTCTTCCTCTTTTTCTCCGAACCTCCACCTTACCAAACATGATATCCTTCTCCAGCAACTGGTCTCTCCTTACAATATGTCCAAAGTATGAGAGACGAAGTTTGGCCATCTTGGCCTCCAAGGAGTGCTCTGGATGCACTTCTTCCAAAAAGGATCTATTGGTTCTTTTGGCAGCCCATGGCACTTTCAATATTCTGCTCCAACACCATAACTCAAAAGCATCAATTCTTGTACCGTCTTCCTTATTCACTGTCCAGCTTTCGCATGCATATGAGGTTATTGAAAATACCATGGCTTGGGTCAGGCACACCTTAGTCCTCAAGCTGACATCTTTGCTCTTCAACACTTTCAAATGGTCTTGTGCAGCAGATTTGCCTAATGCAATACATCATTAGATTTCTTGACTGCTGCTTCCGGGAGTGTTGATAGTTGATCCAAGAAGAATGAAGTCCTTGACAACTTCAATCATTTCTCCATTGATAAGAATGTTGTTCATTGGTCCAGTGGTGAGGATTTTTGTTTTCTTGACATTGAGATGTAATCCATACCAAAGGCTGTGCTCTTTGATCTTCATCAGTAGATGTTTTAAGTCCTCTTCACTTTCAGCAAGCAAGATTGTATCATCTGCATATCTCAGGTTGTTAATGAGTCTTCCTCCAATCCTGATGCCATGTTTTTCTTCATAGGACCCAGCTTCTCGTATTATTTGCTCAGCATACAGGTTGAATAAGTATGAATACAGCCTTGTTGCACACAAAGAATACAACCTTGTTGCACACCTTTCTTAATTTTAAAGCATTCAGTGTTCCCATGTTCTGCCATCAGGCAAAACAAGGCCACAGGCAGACTGTGTAACAGACCATCAATTACTCATATACGAATTCAAACTGAAGCTGAAGAAAATGAAAGCAAGTCCACAAGAGCCAAAATATGACCTTGAATATATCCCACCTGAATTTAGAAATCATCTGAAGAACAGATTTGACACATTAAACACTAAAGACCGAAGACCAGAAGAGTTGTGGGATGACACCAAGAACATCATACATGAAGAAAGCAAAAAAGCCGTTGAGAAGACAAGAAAGAAGGAAAAGATCAAAATGGATGTCAGAAGAAACACTGAAACTTGCTTTCAAGCATAGAGATGCTAAAGCAAATGGAAGAAATAAGGAGGTACAAGAGCTAAACAGAAAATTTCCAAGATCAGCTTGAGAAGATAAAGCCAAATATTGGATACATTAGTAAGTGACTAATAATAATTTCTATAACATAAACCTATAATGATCCTAAAATATCTATTAATAATCATTATATATATAATTCAGTTGTGACCATGCTAGTACATGAATCCTGGTGTGGCACTGTAGGATAAGCACTAGACTGTTAACCATAAAGTCAGTGCTTCAAACACGTCAGCTACTCCTCAGAAACCCTATACAGGGTTGCTGTGAGTCAGAACCGACTCAACGGCACTTCGCAACAACAAAGTATGAGTCAGAAACAACTTGTTGGCAACTGGTTTGATTAGTTGGTTAGTATGTGAGGAACCTATTAGAAAAGAACTTTAAGATGGAAGTAAAAAAGAATATTAGTGCCATTCTAAGTGTTTTATTTGTAGCAATTATTAGACCAACTCACAGTTTCTCTGGATTTTTAAAAAGTTCTGATTCAGCACACTTAATTTATAACAACAGAGGAAGTCTAATTACCAGCCAAATGGTTCGTGCTTTTATTGGGTCTGCACCATGGCCTATGATTACCTCATTACCCCAGTTCTTGCTTTGCAGACTCAGAGAGACTACTCCTCCTAGCTGTCACTACCTCCAGAGCGCTGGCCCTGGGGACCTGCAGAAATGTGCTCTTGTGACCATTTAGGGCTTTCTGTCCCAGAAGAAGCATATGGCTAACACTAGATCCTCAAGGCTAGCTATTTTCTTTTTGCCTATTTACTGCATTTTTTTGCTAAAGACAGCACTTTATTTAGCTTAAAACGTTTAAAAATGTACTATTACAGTCTTACTTTTCAGTTATATAATTGACTATTTTTCACTTCAGTGTCAGAATGTTGTGAATTTTAAAATGTAAGTCTCTTTCATCAGTAATCCATTATTTTAGCCTTGTCATAGAGAAACAATGGTTTTGAAAGGTAGCACACTATGGTGGTGGTGGTATTCCAGGGAGTTGGTTCCAACTCATAGTGACCCTGTATAGGGTTACTGAGGCTGTACATCTTTATGAGAGCAGAAAGCCTTATCTCTCTCCTGTGGAACAGCTCATGTACTCAAACTGCTGATCTTGCCGTTAGCAGCCCAATGCATAACCCACTACACCACCAGAGACCCTTTAACATAATACGTTGTTAAGTACCACTGAGTCAGTTCTGACTCATAGCAACCCTGTATAGGGTTTCTGAGGAGCGGTTGGTGAGTTTGAACCACCAAATTTGAAGTTCAAACCAACCTTGCAGTCCAGTGCTTATCCTATAGTGGCACACCAGGACTCCTTAACATAATATGTTCTTGTTGTTAAGTGCTGTCAAGTCAGTTCACACTTGTGGCAACCCAGTATAGGGCTTCTAAGGAGTGAGTGGTGGGTTTGAACCACTGACCTTGGGGTTAACAGTCCAGTGCTTATCCTATAGCACCACACCAGGACTCCATAATATAAGCATAATATATGCATCATTCATTTTCATAAAAGGTTCAATTCCATTATGGCCAGAGATTCCTAAGCAGACCACATGTACCTAAGCAGCCCCCAGTCCCCACCCTTCAAAAGAAACCTTTCCCACTCTGTAGCTACTTGAATGGCTGTGGTTTTGAGCACACTCCTAGGGCCACTGCCTCCTATACATTGAGAGTTTAGTGAGCTCATGAACTTAATGCATACCAGGTAGGTTCTAGGAGTGGATTGGATATGCTAGTAACAGCTGTCATAGACTCAAATGCCTCTAACAAAGCTCTATTAATGGAAAAAGCCCAGAGCATAAGATCGGTAATGTACTAGCGGCAGCCAGTTAGTAAAATGAGAAAATGGTGATATCAGGGACTCCTTAACAACACTGTGGTGTACCATGGCACCATGATATCTAGGGGAGAACAACTGCTATGGTGAGACCAGCTTGGCCCTAGTATAT
This sequence comes from Chrysochloris asiatica, assembly GCF_000296735.1. Classification (NCBI taxonomy): domain Eukaryota; kingdom Metazoa; phylum Chordata; class Mammalia; order Afrosoricida; family Chrysochloridae; genus Chrysochloris; species Chrysochloris asiatica. The sequence continues at coordinate 894,502 of NW_006408909.1, forward strand.
GGTTAGAGCCCGCCTGGCCATCTAAACAACCAGGCAAGGACTGTGCTGACCTCTAGACTTAAGAAGAAGATATCGGTCTTTTGTTGATCAGTTCCCCTGCAGACTTTTCTGAGCCAGGTGTGTGTAAAAGTAACAGGGCAGACATAAATGAGAAAAGCTTATATGATGAAATCAAGCTGACTTCAGAGGAAATAGAAATAATTCAGAGTAGAGAATACAAATAATAACAAAGGACTTCGGATAGCATCATAGGTTATGTAGTGGGTTGCTAACTGCAAGGTCAGCAGTTCGAATCCACCAGCCACTCCTCAGAAGAAGATGAGACTTTCTGTTCCTGTAAAGATTTATAATCTCAGAAACTCTATACAGGGGTACAAGAGTCAGAACTGACTAAATGGCACACAGCATCAGCAGCAGTATGTGGGGAATGTTTGCATTTAGTAAGGACCAAAATAAAATATTATTTTGAATTTGAAGGTCTAGAAAATACCCATTTAACTTAAATCTTTTGAGAATATGTGTACATTGCTATGGGTATTACAGATATAGCAGTGAACAAAATAAATAGAATCTCTGCCCTCATGTGTTCTGGTGAAGGTAGAGGGAAATATATAAATCAAATAAATCTCAAATAGCTTGAAGCAAGAGGTATAAAATATGAGGAAAAAAGTTGAGAGATTTAGAAAATTCATCTAAGAGACCCAACATCTATATAATTGTTGTTGTTAGGTGCCATCAAGTCGGTACCAACTCATAGCAACCCGATGCACAACAGAACGAAACACTGCCCGGTCCTGGGCCAATCTAACAATTGTTGCCACACTTGAGCCCATTAATGCTGCCACTTTGCCAGTCAACCTCGCTGGGGGCGGAGGGGGTGGGGGTCTTCCTCTTTTTCTGTGACCCTCCATCTTACCAAACATGATATCCATCTCCAGCAACTGGTCCCTCCTGACAATATGTCTGAAGTAAAAATAGAACCAGAAAAAACAGATGGGACAAAATCATAGAAAATCAGTACTAAAGAAATCTGTAAGTATTCTAAGAAAGTCATGACTAATCAAATTGCAAGGATACAAAAGTATTACTGGACAAGATGAATAAAAATATGTAAAGAGGGAAATATGGGCTCTGTAATGGTTAAAGTTGTGTTCAACTTGCCTGGGCCATGATTCTCAGTGGTTTGGCAGTTATGTAATAAGGTAATCATTCCCATGATGGGATCTGTTATGAAAAGCCACTTAGTTGAAAGGAATTTCCCAGAGATGTAGCCTGCATCCAATATATATAGACATTCTGGCAAAGCTTTTTACTTGATCTTTATCGTACATCTTGCTTGTCAACATCTGACCTCCAGGTCTTTAGACTTGAACTTGCTGTATTGCCTGCCAGTCTTAAGATTCATTGGCTTGAGAAGTGTGTAAGTCAGCAGCCAACTTTGGATTCACCAGCCCCAGTAGCTACATAAGTTAGAAGCCTCCAGCTGGATTTCTGACCCAAAGACTTGGAACTTGTCAGTCCCTACAACTGCATGAGCCATTTCCTTGACATACGAGGGGGCTTCAAAAAGTTGGTAGAAAAATTAAAAGATAATGGACTTTTCCCATGAACTCTTTGAAGCCCCCTCATATATACATATGTTGTTGTTGTTGTGAAGTTCCATCGAGTTGGTTCCGACCCATAACAACCTTGTATAGGGTTTCCAAGGAGCAGCTAGTGAGCTTGAACCACTGACCCTGCAGTTCAAAGGCTTTGCAGTCTGGCGCATTAACCCACAGAGCCACACCAGGACTCCATATGCATATGAAGGTAACAAAAAATTTATTGCTATAAAATCATAGAAACTTATATTAAATATCAAAATGTCAAGATATTGGATATGTTATTGGATATCTTAACATATTCTCCATCTATGTCTATACACTTTTGAAGGTAGTGAGTGTTTCCATCTCTGAAGAATTCTATGCTCTTCTATTTACAACACACCAAAATTAGTTTTGACATCCTTGAGGTTTCCCAACAAAATTCTCACAGCAGCCCTTGTTTTTGTTAATTGCCATCGATTCAGTTCTGACCTTTAGGCCCCTGTATAGGGTTTCCAAGGAACAACTGGTAAGCTTGAACTGCCTACCTTACAGTTCAGATTGACTTTGCAGTTCAGCACATTAACCCACAGTGCCACACCAGAACTATCCTCAAATAATGAACAGGTAGATTGTTGTGATGGAAAAAAATTATTCAGCACACCTTGCCTTGCCTTTTCCTCATCTTTGCAGTTACCAATTTTCTGAAAACTTCGTCATAATAAGCCACAGTAATTGTTCTGAGATGATCACTTTGAAATCTAAAACAAAGTCACTATAACCTTCTGAGCTGACCTCTCAGTATGTATTATACTTTTTATATAATGTTAGACTTAATTTACTATAATTTTGTTTAAAATTGTTGTATCTATAGATATTGGCCTGTGGGGATATTATTCTATCATTTCCTCATTTCCAATTAATGTCTTCGACAGGTTTTGATATCAAAGTAATGATGGTCTCAATACAATGAGTTGGGAAGCATTTTCTCCTCTTCAGTTTCCTGGAAGAATTTCTGTAGATTCAATACTAATTTTTCCTTAAATGTTGCCCTTCTCCAGTGACTGGTCCCTCCTGATAATATATCCAAAGTACAAGAGACAAAGTCTCACCGTCCTTGCTTCAAAGGAACATTCTGACTACTTCTTCCTCCACAGATTTGTTTGTTATTTTTGCAGTCTATGACACTTAAAATATTCTTCACCAACAAGACTAATTCAAATACCTCGATTCTTCTACAGTCATCCTTATTCATTGTCCAACGTTCACATATATATGAGACTATTGAAAATGCCATGGCTTGGTTCAAGTGCACCTTAGTCCTCTAACTGATATCTTTGCTCTTCAACACTTTGAAGAGCTCCTGTGCAGCAGAATTGCCTAATGCAATACGTTGTTTGATTTCTTGACTGCTGCTTCCATGACTGTTGATGGTTTATCTGAGCAAAATGAAGTCTTAGACAATGTCAATCTTTTCTACATTTATATAGATGTTGTTT
>NW_006408909.1:902388-903611 GCF_000296735.1 Chrysochloris asiatica
TTCTACTCCCGTAAAGATTTACACCCTCGGAAACCCTGTACAGGGTCGCTATGGGTCGGAACCGACTCGACGGCACTTAACAACAACTTAACAACAATATATTGATAATTACTGGTGATTTGAATGCAAAGGCTACAAATTAAGAGAGAGGATCAATCATTGGAAAATATGGCTTTGGTGACAGAAATTATTCTGGAGTTCACATGATAAAATTTGCAAGACCAATAACTTCTTCACTGCAAATACTTTTTTAAACAACATAAAAGACTATACATGTGGGACTCACCAGATAGAATACACAGAAATCAAATTGGCTACATCCGTGGAAAGAGACGGTGGAAAAGCTCCATAGCACCAGCCAAAACAAGGCCAGGGGCACACTGTGGAACATACCATCAGTTGCACATGTGAATGTTCAGGCTGAAGCTGAAGAAAATTAGAACAAATCCACGAGAGCCAAACATGACCTTGAATATATCCCACCTGAATTTAGAGATGATCTGAAGAACATGTTTGATGTATTAGATACTAAAGACCAAAGACCAGAATAGTTGTTGGATGACATCAGGAACAACTAGGAAGGAAGGAAAAGACTGAAATGGATGTCAGAAGAGACTCTAAAACTTGCTCTTCCGTGTAGAGAGATGCTAAAGCAAATGGAAGAAATGAGGAGGAAAAGAGCTGAATAGAATTTTTCAAAAGGCAGCTCGAGACAGCAGTCAAATATTATAATGAATGTGCAAAGATCTGGAGTTAGAAAACCAAAAAAACCAAAAAACTCAGCATTTCTCAAGCTGAGGGAACTGAAGAAAAAATTCAAACCTCGATATGCATCATTGAAAGATCCTATAGGCAAAATATTGAATGATGTAGAAAGTATCAAAAGGAGATAGAAGGAATGAGTAAGACCAGCTTCCTGTCCTCAAAGATTTCATAATCTATAGAGGGAAGTAGTAGGTTTAAAAAAAAAAAATTTCAAGTACTCATTTTACAATCTATGTTGAAGGAAAGGGTAGTTGAAGTAACCCTGAGGAATATATAGGATAACAGTAAGTAACTGTATTCTGTATACTATTCCAACAAAAAAGTATTCATTTATACTACTTGGCTTATCTGAGATTGATCATGTATATAAAATATGGTTTGTAAACTACAAATAACTATATAAATTTGTTTTAATATAATTATCTAATGCTATGTTAAGTAAATATTGGTAAAAAACA
>NW_006408909.1:905185-906808 GCF_000296735.1 Chrysochloris asiatica
TAAAAAGTGGAGGGTCAGAGAAATAAAGGAAGACCTCCAACGAGATGGATTGGCACAGTGGCAGCAGTGACAGTGGGCTCAAGCGTAACAATGATTGTGAAGTTGGTACAACAAGACCAGGAAGGTTTTTCTTCTGTTATGCACAAGGTCTCTATGAGTCAGTACCAACTTGATGGCACCTAACAGCAACAACAGTAGCAATGAATTGCTTACAGTTGTTTTGCTGTGTGTGTGTTTTTTTTACGTGTGTGTCTGTTTGTGTGGTTTAGCTAGTTTCTTTATTCCACATATTGTTCTGTGCTGAGTTCATTTTGTTTGTGTGATTCCTGTCAATTTCTTCATTGCTGTTGTCTTAATGTTTGCAAAGTTTTCATGTTTTTCCCTTTTATTTTTTTTGATATGAAAGTATATTAATTTTCTTCGAGGTTACCCTGTGATGTATTGATTTTTTTCCCCCAGTTTAAAACAATCCATTTAATCTTGAAATCTGTTTGACTTCCTCTCTATTTGGAATTCTGTATCTGTATTTTTCTCTCTTTTTGCTTTGTATTTAGTTGTCTTCATTATAAATTGATATCTCTGAAAAACCTGTTTTCAGTTTGATAGTCATTGCAGAGAATGAGTATTCCAGAACTGTTAATTGTGCTCATGAGAAACCTGTACATAGCCCAAGAGGCAGTTGTTCAAACAGAACAAGGGAACTCTGAAGGGTTTAAAATGAGGAAAGGCGTGCAAGAGGGTTGTATTCTTTCACCATATTTACTCAATCTATATGCTGAGCAAATAATCCGAGAAGGTGGATTATATGAAGCAAAACGTGGCATCAGGATTGGAGGAAGACTCATTAACAACCTGCAATATGCAAATGATACAATCTTGCTTGCTGAAAATGAAGAGGACTTAAAATACTTACTGATGAAGATCAAAGACCACAGCCTTTGTTATGGGTTGCATCTCAATGTAAAGAAAAATATCCTCACCACTGGCCCAGTAAACAACATCCATATAAATGGAGAAGTAATTGTGGCTTCCAAAGACTTCTTTTTGCTTGGATCAGCCATTAACACTCATGGAAGCAGAGGTCAAGAAATCAAAGGACATATGCATAAGGCAAATCTGCATAAGGTAAATCTCTTTAAAGTGTTGAAGAGCAAAGGTGTCTTGACTGAGGTGCGCCTGGCCCAAGCCATGGTATTTTCAATAACCTCATATGCATGTGAAAGTTGGACAGTGAATAAGAAAGACCATGGAATTGATGCATTTGAGTCATGTGTTGGAGGTGAATATTGAAAGTACCATGAACTGCCAAAAGAACAAACATATCTGTGTTGGAAGAAGTATAGCCAGAGTGCTCATTGGAAGTCAGGATGGCCAGACTTTGTCATACTTGGGATATATTATCCTCCACCAGTCCCTGGAGAAGGATATCATGTTTGGCAAGTTGAAGGGTTGGAGAAAAAGCAAAAGACCCCCAATGAGATTGATTGGCACAGTGGCAGCAGCAATGGGCTCAAGTGTAGTAACAATTGGGAGGTTGGTGCAGGACCAGGAAGTGTTTCGTTTTTTGTTGTGCTTAGGGTTGCTATGAGTCAGTACCAGCTCAATGGCACCTAAAAACAGCAA
>NW_006408909.1:907267-932749 GCF_000296735.1 Chrysochloris asiatica
TCATCTTTCATGATATTAGTAAATTTTTCTTCCAATAGCTCTTTGACTATCTTTGCTGTGCTTTTCTTTGTCGCTTTCTGTTCTGGAATTCCTCCTCATGTTGTATCACATGAATCAGACTTTCTTCAGATTTTTTCATTAAATATTCTAATTTTTCTTCTAACATACTAGTATTGAGAGATTTATCTTCAAGCTTACTAGTTCAGGCTTCCTTTGATTCAAATCTACTCCTTTACCGTTTCATTGTATTTTCCATTTCTGAAATCTTAGTACTAATCTTCTGGGTTTCTATATGCAAGTTTTCTATTATCTCCAATCCTTTATCTTATTTGTTTGATTGCTCCTAAAGTGCTGTATTGAATTTTCCTTGTTTTTCTCAACCTTTTCTGTCAATCCTAGGAGGTACCTAAATATCATACTCTTGAGGGTTTTTTTTAGGTAGTTCAAATGCCATTTTTCCCTCAAAAATGTTTTCTAGGTGTGCTTCTTGGTTATTTTTTTGTGCCAGTCTGCCTTGTTTCTTGTTCTGAACAGAAATTGTCTGCTGCTTTTAAGCCATTGTGGTGGTGTTGTATATGTATTAAGCTGACAATTGTTTGTTGGTGTATTCTTAGGCACTCACCAACTGCCTCCTGGTGGTGTTATCAGGAAATGAACTTGTTCACCATTCTCTGTTCACTACTGTTCCTGCATTTTAGCTCAGGATGGATTTAACTGATGTTGGTTGTTGTGGATCCAGTGTATTAGCGATTGCTAATGTGGGACTCTAGAGGGCACTTTTGTGGCTGGGCTGTATAATATGGCTGTTGTCTCCTGACGGGTGAGGCAAGAAGAGAAGACACATACAAGAGAAAAGGAAAGCAAGCAAATAACTGTGAAAAAAAGTGAAGAATAAAGAAAAATATCAGCCAATTGCTAGTAAAAGAATACAAAAATCAAAGAGAAAAGAGGGAAGGGGGAAATAAAATAATAAAAAGGAAATGGAAAAAGAACTAAACACAATTAGGGAGAGGAATGAACAAAAGGGAAAAAGACCAGAGAGTAGTAAATAAAATGGGCGGGGGGGGGGGGGGGGGAGGCGGAGCATCAGCAGTTGAGAAAGAGAAACAGAAAAAAAAAAAAAAAAGAAAAGAAAAAATGTGAGGGGAGATCATGTGGATAGAAAGCAAGAGATTGAAAAGATGAAAGAACAAACAAAAGCAATGAAAGGACAAATCCAGGGCAGGTGCCAGACCCAGATAGGAGAAAATTCTGGGGTCTTCTGCCAGCCAAGGACCTCACGTTGTGGGTGGGTAATGGATGAAATGATAACACTGGATCCTAGCTGTCGTTCCTGTAGGGCTAGGTGTTGTCTGTGCTGGGCACCCAGTCTAGAACTACAGACACCAAAGCAGCTGGGGGATCAGGGTATTTTCATCCCGGGGGGCAGCTGAAGATAAGAAGTCTTGCTATTCCAGAGCCGTCCAGAACCAACTCTGCAGGTCTGGAACAGGCCACATCTTATTCCAGTTGCCAGTGTTGGTGTGAGCTCCCCACACACTTTGACAGCTCTGAGAATAGGCGCTTCCCTGGGAATATGTGCGGTCAGGGGCCAGAAACACATCTGGTCATCTGGGTAATGTGGGGTACAAGAAAAAAACTTTTGTACCTTTCTCGCCACCTATAAGTAATATGCCTCTGCACCATCTACGGTCCTCTTGTCTTTTAAGTTGCCCATGAAAGTTCAAGATGACCTCACCATGCCTGGCTGGCCAGCACAAATCAAATCACCAGTCTCTCTGGTTTTTTTTTTAGTTTTGTTTTGTTTTTCCCCTCCCCCACATGTCTGTTGAGCTGCTTCTTCTATTGAGGACTAACTAGCCCAGGGCTGTCCAGGGTCAGCTCTCCAGGTTTGAAACAGAGCCTGCCAAACAGGGCTAATGGAGCCTTCCTTGAATGGGCTCATAAGTATGGTGCTCACCTCCATGTGGCTCCAAGCACCAGGAGAGCTGAAACTTCCCTGGGGTGAACATGGATGGAGCATGACCTCACCTCTGGTCACCAGGGGAATGTGGAGAACAAGAAAAAAATTTCACCTTTGTCTCCAAGAGCCACAGATATGTTTCTGCAGTGTCAATATATTTTGTTTCTGGCAGGCACAGGTCAGCAGTCTCCTTTTTTGCCATGTCTACTCAGCTCTCTCTCCTAGAGAGCATTCAGTCCACTGCTCTATCCTTCATCTGAAGCTCAGAGTTCCAGGACTACCATTTGCATCTGTTTCATTTGATTATCCAAATCTGTGTTGAAGAGGGTCCCTACAGTCTTTCTGCCTAGTCCAACATCTTGCAACAGCCCACATAGTTGCCTTTTATGTTCTTGGAAAAGGTATTTGCAGTGAATAAATTATTGGTCTTGCAAAATTCTGTAATGCAATCTCCAGCATCATTTCTATCACCAAGGCAGTATTTTCCAACTACAGACCCTTCTTCGTTTCCTATTTTCTCATTTCAGTCACCAGTGATTATCAGTACATCTTAATTGCATATTTGATCAATTTCAGACTGAAGAAGCTGATAGAATTCTTCAGTTTCATCATCACTGGCTTTAATGGTTGGTGCGTAAATATGAATAATAGTGGTATTAACTTGTCTTCCTTGTAGTCGTCTGGATACTACACTATCACAGACAGCATTGTACTTTAAGATAAAGAAAATGTTGAAATATTCTTTTTGATGATAAATGCAAAGCCATTCCTCTTCGATTGTAAAAACCATATGATTTTTTTATTCAAAATGGCCAGTGCTGGTCCACTTCAGCTCACTAATGCCTAGGATATCGATCTTCATGTGTTACATTTCATTTTTGACAACTTCGAATTTTCCTAGATTCATCTTGCAATGACTAATTTATGTTTGCAATTGTTTCTTTTCATTTTGAGTTGTGTCCCATCAGCAAATGAAGTTTCCAAAAGCTTAACCCCATCCACATCATTAAAATCAACTTTTTACTTTGAAGAGGCAGTTTATTTTAAGTGTCTTCCAACCTGAGGAGCTCATCTTCCAACACCTATCAGACAGTTTCACCAGCTGCTCCTCAGAAACCCTATACAGGATCGCTATGAGTTGGAACCAACTCAGTAACACTTAACAACAACAACAACATTCATAAGATTTTCAGTGGCAAACTATTCAGAATTGCCTCTCATTCCTAGTTTGTCTTAGTCTGGAAGCTGCACTGAAGCCTACCCACCATGGGTGACCCTGCTGGTATTTACAATACCAGTGGTATACTTTTCCAGCATCACAGCAACTCAGAAGCCACCAAAGTACAACAAAATGACAGACGAATTGTAGCAGATGAGTTATTTGAGAAGTCTTCTATTTAGTTTAAAAAAATAAGGGGAATTGTCAGAGATCTTTCTGTTGTTGATTTCTAATTTAATTTCATCTTATGACTTGACTTTAAAAAAAAAAATTGAGTTGTTTTATGGACCAGGATGTAATTGTTCCATAAAAATGTGAAAAGAATATTAATCCACTAAAGGCTGCTAATTTTTTAATCTTCAGTTCAGCATTGAATGTCCAATCTTAAACATCGTCCTCTCTGTTTCACTCAAGATAACTGCTTTTAAAATATACTCCTAATTGTACACTCCTTCATGCATGCTGACCAGTCTTATGGGAAGACTACTAGTTGAAAGTGGATAATACCTACTTGTGTTAGTTGGGGATTCCATAGAAAAACAGACTGAGATAAGTAGCTGGGATGCTGATCCTTTACTTAGGGAATATAAACCTGGAGCTGTAAGAGCAGACCGCAGGGAAGTGAGGTGAGGAAAGGTCTCAGTGCAAATGTCCTGGGGCCCTGGAGGTATGCAACTGATAAGTGCTCAGTGGGCAAGACCTAACCTGGACATGCTGCAGGGACAGATGGTGCAGTGTTTCCCTGAGGGCTGGCATTCCCCCTAGGTTAACCCCTGCTGTTTTGCCCTATCACCCTTCCCCTCAAATGTATTAGATTCCTCACCTGTTGCTTCCTAGTCCTAAGTGGCAGGTGGAGACATATAAATTTGGGGCTGATCATCATACATCAGATGTGTGATGGGTTCTGGGAAAGGGCCCAGCAGCCCAGCACTACAGAGTCCTTGTAGCAAGTGAGGGATGTGGGAGGTTTGTGTGATCAAACTACTAAAAGTGATGGTGTGGGTGTTGCAGTCCATCTGTACCTCTTCTTGGCTAGTTCTTGGGCCAGAGAGCAGAACTAGTAGTGGGTGGTGCCATGCGGGTCACAGCTGTGGTAGAAATGATGCGGTCAGAGAGCTTTGTGGGTGTGCAGCCTCCTAGAGGGAGAATGAATGGCTGTGCCCAGCTGATATCATTCACACTTTGGGGCAGTAGCACCCATTAGAATATGTAGTTGTAGTTAAGTGCTATACCGTCAGTTCCAACTCACAGTAACCCTGTATAGGGTTTCCAAGGAGCGACTGATAAATTTGAACCAGCAACCTTGCAGTTCAAACCGACCTTGAAGTTGAGTGCTGATCCTACAGTGCCACACCAGGAATATAGTTATCACCAAACTGGCTTCAGAAGAGTCTTCTCACACATCTCTTGTTCATTCTCACCAAGACTGTATGTAATGAAGACTGGGAGTCTTTGAAAACATGCTCAAGACCATCTCTTTGTGGTTCTTTTTTTAAACTGGCAAATGCATAGCGCCCTAGATGGGGCTGAACATATCAACACTTCAAGTTACTCACAAGTCCTGACAGTTGCCAGTTCCAGAATCTTCTCCTCACAGACCAAGGTCAGCACTGCTAGACCATGCAGAGGGTCCTTCTTTGGTGCAAATAAACTGTTATTTGATCGCTGAATGTAGGGGATGGTGACAAGAAGGCAGGGGTGGTCCCAGCATGCATGCAGCCATGTTTCCTACCTGGATGCCATGTCCACTTTATAAAGTGCGCCAGGCAGTCAGTGCCCTTACGATCTGTTGTCTTTTCTGTCTATATGTTGTGCTCCAGTTAAAAACACTGGTGTAAAGCAGGGTGGGGAACCTTTTTCTGTAAAAAGTTAGGACATTCACAGGCCATACAAAATTATCGACTTAAAAATTAACCTGCTATATTTGGTCAAACATTTAATTAACTCACCCTTAATGTGATGGGGTCCTGGTGTGACGATGTGGGTTAATGCACAGTTGGTTTGAATCGCAAGGTCGGCTGTTCAAGCTCACCCACCACTCCTCAGAAACTCTATACAGGGTCGTTATGTGTCACAACTGACTCGATGGCAGTAAAAAAAAAAAGTGTGATGGCCAGAAATGCAGTTGTCTTGGCAAGGCAGATTTGTGGGCCTTCTACAGCCTGTGGGCTGTAAAGTAAATTCTACAGCTTGGTGTAAAGTAAATTAAATGCTCCTGTCTTAGAATAGAAAAGATGATTTGTAATTTAATGGAAGAGACAGAAGCCTTGAATCAGCCTCATCATTTCCTTTAACTAGGGGCACCTGGTATCAAGAATGCCCTCCAGTTTCCTAAATTAACAACCAGATCCTTGCAACTCCGATTGACTCTGATCCTGAAGGGGAGAGGGTGAGTGGGGAGAGAAGCAAGAACCTCTGCTAGGTCTTACTTGAAATTGAGAGATTGGGATTCCCTTAGGCATTCTGGTGAGCATTGTAAGAAGATAGTTGAAATATACAAATGTGGAGCTTGTAAGAGAGGTCTCCCTGGGAGCGTGCATGTTTGTATTAACAGGTGGGATGGGACAAGTAGATTGACCTGTAACAAACCAGTTGACATCAAATTGCTTCCAAACCCTGTGCTCCATAGGGCTTTCACTGGATGGTATTTGCAGATGTAAATCACTAGCCTTTCTTTCAAGGCATCTCTGGGTGGTCTCAAGCCTCCCATCTTGTGGTTAACAGCGTAGTGCATTAACTGGGAACTCCAGAGTAGTCTATAATTTCTTGTTTATCTTTTTTGAATGTATTTCTTAAACAATATTTGTGGGCTAGAACCTGATAGAACTTGAATCTAATTCCCTCTATTCTCCGAGTCTTCATTAGTCTTTTAGAAGGATTATATATAAAACAAATGGGGCCAACACCAACTGCAAGGCAGCGGAGGTGCACTCCACAGGTGTTCAGAAAAAGACTCAATAGGTGGCCACAGTACAACCTGTGGGTCTAAACTAATGATTAATTTTGACAAGTCAGTTTTATGGCTAGAGTGAATAGAAGATGTGTACTTTATAATCCTCAGTCCTCCTGTAACCAAAGTTGTTATTCTTCCTAAAAATGTCCACTTAGTGCTCTGAAATCTACAGTCATGTTACAGTAAACTGCTGGATCTATCAGTTAGTTAATCCCTAGAGAAGCTGGACTCATGCCCAGGGTGACACACACACTCAGGTCCAGGTGGTGTTCATAGGCACCAAATTGATCTCAGTGCCACTTACTGTCCACCGACCTGTCTGTGCACAGACCACCTAGACTAATGGCTTGATTGTAGACAGGAAGTAGTATAGTGTCTCCACATTTACATTTCTGTCAGACCTGCCTGCCTGCCTGACCCATCACCAGCAAGCATATAAGACTGTCCATACAAGACCGAGGCTTGACCAGACAGCATGGGAGCCTCAGGGAGATGGCACTGCTGGGAGAGTCTGTGATGCAGCTCAATCTAGCACATGTCCGCACGAGGCCTCTCCCGGCAGCACCTGGGGCTGACACTAAGCTGCTGTCTTAGTCCTCTCGTGTGGCTGGAACACCACAGGAACATCACCAGTGAGTGGCTTTAAAAGGCAGAAACATAGTACATCACAGTTCTGCAGGCCAGAAGCTCAAATCAGGTTCTCAGCCATGTTGTGTGCATCCCTGTCGATAACCCTGGGCATCCCTTGGGTCCTTAGCTTGTAGAGTGTCCTCACATGGCATGTTTCCCCCTGTGTGTGTGTCTGTGTCTGTTCTGCTCATTTTATAACTCAGAAATAAGTGGATTTAGAATTTGCCCGACTCACTTGTGGTCTAGAATCCTATTTGCAAACAGCATCACAGGTCCAGGGGTTAGGATCTTGACACATACTTGGGGGGGACACAATTCAGTCCATGGTACGCATGTGTTTAACCTTGTCCTCAGTGCATGTCAGCACTGCCTCATTCTCTGTCTGTTCTGTCCCAGGCATCAGCAATGCGGAGGCCCGGCAGCCAGGGAAGGCGCCCAACTTCAGTGTTAACTGGACGGTGGGCGACTCGGCCATTGAGGTCATCAATGCCACGACAGGGAAGGACGAGCTGGGCCGTGCGTCCCGCCTGTGTAAGCACGCCTTGTACTGTCGCTGGATGCGCGTCCACGGCCAGGTACTGGGCCCCCCGGCCCACCCCTGTCATGCAGCATCCTGCTATGCTTGCTGCTATCCCTTAAACTGTTCTAAGAAACGAATGGAACTTCTGTGTTTCCTAGGACTGTTGTTAGTGTGGAAGCCAGTCCTGACACTTCAATCCTAGCACATCTCGCAGTCGGCTGCCCCCACCTGGCCCCCAGAACCAGAGTGAGCGTCTCCCTCACTGGGGGGCGCTTCTCTATCACTAGGGCATTGAGAGCGACTTGTAGCATGACTCCACCCTGCCCTCTTCCTTCAAAGCGACACAGATATTTATTGATTTCCTTTCAACCCTCCATGAAGGTTTTTTACCCTTTTTTCAGGGCCCCTGTAGTCAAGTTTGTAACACACAGTTGTTGTGAAGCCAGCGGTAGAGCAGTAGCATGGCAAGGGGCCCTACCCACAGGGTTGGGTGGTGACCCAGGCTGGCCCATGTCACCTCTGGTCCCCCTTGCTGGCCTGTGGTCCTCTCTGGTCTCCCATGGTGACCCCTGGCGCCATCGTGTAATTCCAGAATGTTCTCTAGCAAGATGGAGATGGCAGGAGGGATTTGTTATCAAGACCTGCACAAAAATGCCACAGCCAGCCATATGGGGATGACTTGGAGTTCTTTGGTGTGACAAAATGTACATACACCAATGTGCACATGTTATTTTTTTCAAAACAGTTAAAATGTTAATAGTGGAATTTAAACCAGTGGTGTGAGGTCTTCCAGAAAACATGACAGAAAGAGGGGTCTAAAAAACTACAGAAAAACAAACTCTTTGCTGTGAATCTATCCCACCTCGTAATAACCCTAAAGGACAAAGTAGAACTGCTCCAGAGGGTTTACAAGGCTGTAAATCTTTAAGGAAACAGACTGACTCACCTTTCTCCTGCAGAGAGACTGATGGGTTTGAACTGCCGGCCTTTCAGTTAGCAGCCCAATACTTAACCCACTGTGCCACCAAGACACCTCAGCTACCCCTTTAACCAGGGAGACTGCTGCTTGGAGGTGATGAATTAGAGAGAGGGGTTTGTGCTTTTTAATGTCACAGGATCCCTTCATGGGCTCACTTGGTCTTTGTGGGTTGTCTCCCAGAAGCCAGAATAGCCCTACACACCATTGTTTGAATGGCTCATTAAGTTTTGTTTTTACCTGGTACTGTTACTACTAAAGCAGTTGTAATCATTTCATATTCGTGTACAGGTACCCACAAACTTACTACGCTCCAAGATCACGAAGCCCAATGTGTACCACGAGTCCAAGCTGGTCGCAAAGGAATACCAGGCAGCCAAGCAGTGTCTGTTCAGAGCCTTCATCAAGGCGGGCCTCGGGGCCTGGGTGGAGAAGCCCACAGAGCAGGACCAGTTCTCACTCACACCCTGACCCCACAAAGCTGGGGGGAACATCAGGGTCCCACGTCAGGGTCCAGCGTCGTTATACCTGAACCTGTGGGACGTGGCACATTGGCTAGCTCACCTGGCATCTGACACCTAACTCCATGGGGCACAGTGTGGGGGGACATCGGGGCCCAGCCCCTCACACCTGAACCCGCACGGCCTCTCTACAACAGTAGTCCTCCCTTTTGAATTACCCAGCAACTGCTTTCATTCTTAGTTTATGTTTAGAAATTGAGTTCTACTGAGTAGAGCTTCCTTAAGCTTAGAAAAAAAATAGGAATTACTTTGTGTGATGTTCTTGAATAAATAATTTATTCAGAGCTAGGAATGTGGTTTACAAAATAAGAAGTAATTATGTCAGGTAATTCTGCCACATTACTTTAATCGGAAAAAAAAAAAAAATTCCACATGGAGGCAGGTGAGAAAATAGAGAGTAGCGTCCTAGAGAAAATCATCACACACGTGTCTAAGGTCAGTCCCTGCCCTCCGGAGGGACTCACCGTGCTTAGTTGTCCTCTCCCCAGGGAATGCCCAGCACAGAGTGGCTCCTGACGCCGCCTCCAGCCCTCCTGTAGACGCTTTCAAGCTCCTCATAAGATTGTCTTGTGGAGACATTTACATGCTTTATTTCCAAATAATCAAAGATGCACGTCCAAGGACCTCTGCTGGCCATATATTAGGGTTTTTTGGGGTTTTTTAAGAAAAAAAAAAGATTTGGCTTTATAGAAGGCCTCTAAAAAGACTAGAAGGAGTTGATGAGGCCTACTCCATTCACTCCCCTTAACCTAACAGAAACGAACAGCTGCCCAAAGATCTTTACAGGAAGGAAATAAAATCCATCAAGTAGATGGTCATTCTTGGTACTCTCCACTGAAGGCATATTTTAAATGATTCCGTTCAACTTTATCAAAAAGACATTTGAGCAACAAAAAATATTCAGGCTTAAAGGCTTGTGAGCAGTGTGCCACTGGTGAGGGTGGTCCAGAGGTCCTCACCACCAGGGACCTGGGCCTACCTTGGGACATGATGGTCACGGCAGGGAAGAGGGTGCTGCTGGCATCCGGTGGGTGGAAACCAGATTGCTGCTCCACACCCACAGTGCACAGGATGCCCCACTGAAGGATCCGGCTCTGCACACAGTGGAGAGACCTGCAGATGCCCCAGCCTAGACTCAGAGAGGACCCACTGCCTCCTCACGGCTCCCACTCAGGGGTAGAGAAAAGCCAGACAAGAAGTTCCGTCCACTGTCATTGACGTCCACGGTTGTGGTTCTGGGGCCCGCCTGAATTGGCACACTGCCCAGCCTCCACCTCCATTCTGCGGGTGAGCGATCCAGCCTGGTGGACTCTCCTCCACCTTGTGCATCGGAAGGTGCTGGGTCTCAGTCTTCCAGCAGAATGAGAGGTACTTTGTGCACAGCCTTCAACAGAGCCGAAGAGCACCTGGGCGAGCAGAGGCCTTGTAGGTGCATGTTTTTACTCTTGTCTATGAAATCATATTTTTTCTAATGGGGATTGGGAGATGGGCTTAGTTTTTAAAAAATATATGGATTTTACCTACGGATCCAGTGGAAATATACTCTATGTGCGCACAAAACTGGTCACCAAGGTGTCGAGCATTTTCCCCTGTTGGGTAACCATGAGCAGGCCCTGCTTGAATAGTTCATCCCCGGCCCCTTGATGTGTATCAGGAAAAGCCCATCAGGAGACTTGGTGGGCACACGGTGTAGGTGAGGTGTCACTGTGCACCCTACCCTTGATCAGTGTCTTAGAGACACAGTGGAAAAATCCCAACAGGATCGAGAACTTGGGGTTTTGAGAACATTTTTAAAGGTTGAGGCCATTGTGACCAGTAAGGGTGGAAGGATTTTTGTTTTGCAGCTAAACCTAAAGTATTAATTCCTGGCTAATTGTGGAACTGTATCCTGCAGGTTAATACTCTAAACTGCAAGATCAGTTTGAACCACAAAGTTGGCGGTTCAAGCTCATCAGCTGCTCTTCGGAAACCCTATACAGGGTCGCTATGAGTCGGAACTGACTCAACTGCACTTCACAACACGCTACATGGCCCTTTCTCACAGGGCACAGCAGACCCCAAGGGACCTTTCTGGGTGACTTTGGGCTGGGGGCGCCGTGCCAGGAGGTCGGGATCTATAGGAGGTGTAGGTGGGGGTGGGCTTACAGTGTTGAGCAGAGTTTCCAGACTGAGCTGATACCTGGACCAGGTGTGGATCAGGCCCATTGTTTCTACTGCCCTCTTCAGCTTTAAGACTTTCTCAGTGCCAAGTTCTCCTTCCCCGGGCACTGACACCAAAGAGCTGCAGCTCTGACTCACTATTATCACTCAAAAGGGTTTGGGTTTGGGGGGCGGGGGTGGTCACTTTTTGTTTGGGGTGGTTTTTTTTTTTATAATTGAAGACAGTTCTTTTTCAATGTAGGATCCTACGAGATATCTCACAAGTTCTTAATTTCTCTAGAATTTAATTCAAATAGTTTTATCTCCCAGCTGTAGAATCACTGCTGTCTCTATAAAGACAGTGTGTGTCCCAACTCTAACTTCAAACAAGTGCATTCTGGAAGTGAGGAGAATCTTAGCCTGTCTATGTGAAATTCTAATAGTGGAAGTAATGGTGGGGGGAACTATATTCTCCTCTTTTAAAACAAAACAAAACAAGAAAACGCAACATTCATGGATCTTTTCCATTTCTAAAACTATTCAGAGATTTGAGGTATGCCATCCAACAATAGAAATAGAAGAAACCACATTCCCATTTCTGAATTTTATGGGGTCAAAGAATAACTGAAAAAAAATTGCTTTGTCTCAATCCCAAACCCTATAAAAGGCAGGATATCCGTGTTGGGTGTGTGCCCTTGTACCCTAAGGAGTTGTCCTGCAAGTATGAGGAGCAGGAATCCTAGGCCCCAGTCTTGCAGGAGGGTCTGTGCCATGAAATTGAGGAAAAAGCCCAACTGAGGTGCTGGGAGTGGGTGGAGATGGAGGTGTTGGTTGGTTGTGGCTTCCAGGGTGTGTTAGCTTTCTCAGGTCTGTCTGTTCCCAGCAGTGCCGTCTGCACGTCTGCGCTTACTGTTTGGAGGGACCGTACAGAGCCCCCCCCCCCAGCATTGGTCCCACGTGCTGCTGCAGAAAGTGGGTGGGGGCAGGGGGTAAGAGCTGGTGGCAGCTCTTGTGGACATGCACATGAGGAGTAAAAGCACAGTTTATAGAACTCAAAGGAGAGCGCCCCGAAGCGATGTGCTTTCCAGACTTTGGGTTACACGCTCTTAATTTGATTTTAGAATTGGGGTATTTTAAATGAATGTAATTCAGCCAAGAAGCTTGTCAGGAAGAAGCAGTGGTCCATGTCTCTGTATGAACATTTGTATATATATCGCTTCGTCACTTGCATGAGCCTCCTCCACACGAGACCAGCTGGACCAAGCATGAGACACTGTCACATGTAGACAGGACTGAAACGCTCTCAATAAAACACATTGTTTCGCTACCACAGTGTCATTGAGTGTTTCTCTTTCCCAGTTCTTTCTGTCCTTGGCTCCAGTGATCAGTCCCAGTGAGTGATTTGGAAACATGGTTTGGGGAGCTGGTCACAGTCTTCCTCCGCTCTTTCGCCTCACTCCCTCACCCCAATCATGCTGCTCACCACCTTCCTAGCAAGCACAGTGGCCCCAGTCCCTTATATCAGGGGTATGAGGGTAAGTCCAAAGGGTTCTACAAAATCATAAAACTTTATTAAATAAAAACACCGAAACATGAAGCTGTTATTTCTCAACATATTCTCCATCTGGGTGTCTATACACTTCCGAAAGTGGTGTTTCCATCTCTCTAACCCTTCCCTGAAGAATTCTGCACTCTTCAATTTACACCACAACAAAATAGCAGTTTGGGCATCCTCCAGAGACTCTAGACGTGTTCCTTTTTAAATGTTCTTTGCGTTTGGAGAACAGAAAGAAGTCTGAAGGAGCAAAATCAAGGCTGGAGGTTAGGTGTGGTAAGGTTTCCCAATAAATTTCTCATCAGACTGCTCTTGCAACCCTCTAAGAATGAGTAAGTACATAGTCTGATGTGGAAAAAATTCTTAGTGCGACATTCCCGAGCTTTTTCTCACCAATGTAGTTTTCCATTTTCTTAAAACTTCATAATAATTCCCCATGATTCATCACCCTATGTACCTTGAACAAAGTTTATCAAGATTACCCCTTTGGAATTAAAGTCTCCTCTGCCTTGAATTTAACTGGGCTGGCACCATAAGGAGACGAAAACAAGTAGATTGTTTGAGAGTAGGCATCCACAGGTCACAAAACTATTTGAGCACATTTTGCTTAGAATAAACCTGTGCCTGTGTGAAGTGGAATCCTAGTAGCAATGCTTTTTGACTTACAGATAGTATAGGAGTAAGAGTTCCTGGGTGATCTGAATGGTGAACATGCTCAGCTGCTAACTGAAAGGGTGAAGGGTCAGGTTCACCTAGAGGTACCTCAGAAGAAAGATCTGGTGATCTACTTCTGAAAAGTCGGCCCCTGAACATCCTATACAGCATATTTCTACTCTAACACACACAGGGTCACCATGAGTTGGGGTACTAAATCATGTGGTATGTTTGAGTATATAGTATGGAATAGTATCATGCATAGGATGGTGGTAGCAGGATGAAAATTACACAGCTGCCTGTGTGTGTCCTCATCTCTAAAAGGGACAAGTCCCTATTAGCTATTGAAGTCATATAAATGTTAATGTCACATGGACACAAGTACACAGGGGAAGAACCTTGATACCCTACTACAGTTAGGATACTTTGATGCAATGAGCAACACAGCTACTAAATCATAATTCAGGACTATATTGTTAATGTTTTAGAAGGAGATGTGTAATATATTTTGTGGGAATTACCTACAAGGCAGTGTTTATGTTCATTAATTGTTAAGAAATGTGTTTGTTTTATGTAAGCTCATGCACTCAAGACAGTCCAGAAGGGTCAGAGTCTGATGGATGCTGGGGTTGGGATGCATTGAGTTTTATTTACTTTCCATTTTCAGTTATCTGTTCTTCAAATGTGTCCACAATTAATTAAAACCTCGGAAGTGCTTTGAAGGGCCAGAAGCCCCACATAATAGAAAGCAGCACACAATTTGGTTCTCTTTTGCATCCACTTTAAATTGTTCTTTCCTCTCTCACACTGAAAAGAACATTAAGATAAAAATGCATTGTGTCCAAATTATATATATGAACTAATAGAGCTTCAGAGAAAAATGTGAAATGTGGTGGGGACAGATGTCTCCTTTTCAAACATAGTTCATGGACCAGCATAGCCCCTGTGTTGTGATTTGGTGTGTGTGGGGGGGGGGGGGAGTTCCTCTATGGTGGGTAGAGGATGTTATGTCAAAATGATAGTTTGGATCTACTTTTCATGAGAAAAGTCAATTACTTCAAGACAGGTGTGGTAAAGCAAGCAAGGGAGGCTGAGGGACCATATGTCCTCTAAAGACTGCCTCCCTGAAGAAAAAGGGAAGGGGCTTTATAGGCATTTTGACATTAGGGTAGAGGTCCATGGAATTTCAGGGACTTTTTTATTGCTCTGCATTTCTCAGGTCATGCCTACTGCTCCAGACATGTAGTTGCCAACAGGCATAATTTTCCTTTCTGGCTCTAGTAGTAATTGTTAGGGGTTTTCACAAGGGATATATGATTGTTTTTCTTTATTCCTGTAAGAGCCCTCGGAGTGTGGGCTAACTACTGATATATCTGTGTTATCGTTGTTAAGTACCACTGTTATGGGTTCGAGTCCCAAAGAAGGATGATGACAACTATAATGTGCAATTTAGAGAATTTTATTGGCACAACAGAAAGCTATAGACGGACAGCAGGAGATGATGAATTCTCCCAGGCCTGCCTTGCTGTAGGGAAATGGCTGCTAGTTTATTTATGCTAAGTTCTTGGCTCCGGGTCTAGGGGCTTATCTAAAGGAATTTGCTGAAGCAGGGAGTACAGCTCACAGGAACACTAGATAACAATAACAGGGTCACTGTGACCCTATGAATTTAAATAACAGTACCATACAGTAAACACCACCTGTGAGGCTTGTTTCTGCCTTATCTGCCTCAAGGCCAGGAGAGCTGTGCTGGGTTTAGAAATTCTGAGTTCTCAAGAAGCTCTATTGTTCCATTCCTCCCTGTTTTTGTGGAAAGAATCAAATCATTGATTGGTCTGTGTCAGCTGTAGTATTTAAGGCGGTATATTGAGATGGTATACCATGAGCTTTACAGCTCTTGATTCGGTTTTGTATGCATTTGATAAGAGCATTTAGGATACAGGGACCAATCAAGAGGCAGAGTATGAGAAGCATGAGGGGACCAACTAATCCAGTTACAAGGGTGGTAACCCAAAGGGACCAGTTGAATAGGGTCTGGTACCAATTTTGAGTGGAGTCTAACTCAAATATTTCTTTTCTCTATACTTTCTCTGACTACTGCTAATGTTTCTTTAATTATTCTAGTTTTATTAGTGTAAAAGCAGCATTCTTCTCCTAGGGCAGCACAAAGTCCTCCTTGTTGTAAGAGCAGGAGGTCTAGTCCTCTTCGATTTTGGAGAGTGACTTCTGCAAGAGAGATTCAGTTTGGTCAGACATTTCAGAAATGGAATCTTCTAACCAGCTTAGGTCACCATTTATTGCTCAGGACAGACTATTAAGCCCATGCTCTTGTGTTACTAGGGCTGAAATACTTAAAGCTGAGGATCCTGCAATTCCTAAACCTCCTAAAAAGGGAATTAGAATGGGGACTCGGGGGTAACAGATACTGTCAGGGGCAGTGATTAGTGCTAGCCCTTGGTCGCCTCCGTATATGTCAATACCAGGGAGCAGGTACACAGCGATACATAATTCAGGAAGACGGACAGTGGTTAAGGTATATAGGTGGATATACAATTAGTAAGACCTAAGGAACACGCGAACCAGGTTTCGGGGGTGGTGGTGGTTATGTGCCGTGGAGTCAGTTCTGACCCATAGCAACCCTGTACAGGGTTTCCAAGGCTGTAAATCTTTACAGGAGCAGAAGGCCTCATCTTTCTCCTGTGGAACAGCTGGTAGTTTCGCACTGCTGACCTTGCGGTTCACAGCCCAATTCATAGCTACTATGCTACCAGAGCTCCTTAGGTTTTGGGAGTAGAGGGATAATATATTACTGTGCCATTGTAAACTAAGTAGATTACTGTAATACAAATTTTTGAAAAGTGGGACTGGGTTACATTATAGATGGGTGTTACAAAGCAAGTACCTTGTCCTTGTATATCTCCTAAGGTGACGTGGAGGATTTGGGCAGAACACTCGTTCATTGATGGGAGGCCTGAGTAGTTGGCTGCTAACCCAGTGTAGAAAGGGGGTCTGGGGTCTAAGCACATCTAACAGCCTGAACTAGCTTGGGGTTGGTGGAATTTAACATGGAGTATGACTGTTTCAACATATATAGCAGAGAGGAGTCTGCCTCGCTGCTGAGTATTGGCAGTTTACTGTTGGGCTTTGGCAGTTCAGGGGCAGGGGGTGCAAGTGTCTGAGTAGTGGGAGGTGTTGGGTTCTTTTGAATTTGGGGTTGCGGGTTGGTTTGAATTTTTCTTGGTGATAGTAGGGAAGCTGGAGCCCTGCGGGAGCTTGGGCCTGGGGGGCATTTTTCGTTGGATAGTGAACAGATACCGTTGTCATACCCTGATTCATAAAGCCTGATTCCTCAGGTCTTTGGGTACCAAGGGTCTTTTATGGTTATGTTAATGGGATTGCATTGACCGACAGGACAATTCAATTTGGGAGTTAGGCAGCGGACTTCTATGTTTGTCTTTTTGTTTAGCATGGCCTGCAACCGTAGACATGGTTTCACAACCCCATTTATAGCAATAGGAAGACCCTGCATCATTACACTGCCAGGGGGCATGGGTGACTGGGAACAGGTAAATGCCTATGTTTTCCATGCCTCGTTCTGTCTGAACTTTACCACACCCATAAGATTTCCCAGAGTTATCACATTCTTTCTTTCCTCCTTGCACAGTAGCCCAGGTCCACCAGTTACCTTCAGGGGAAGTGGGCCCATGATGGAGCAGAGGTCTATGGTAAAGGTGAATGGGGTGGGGTTACTTGTACTGTTAACTAGGTTATGATTGTATATTGTGTTTCCTGTTGTACCTTCAATTAGGGTCCACAAATATTTTTCTGGGGATATTCTCCAACTATGTGTTTGGGGAGGAGACAAAAAGAACCAGATCAAGGTCACGTGTGCATCAGTCTTAGCTTTAGAGGACACTCCGGATCTTTGACAGCTCGCCATGCTGTGTTGGGAGGGGGGGCACTTTCAGGTGAGAGTGGTGTACCTACGGAGTTGCCGTCTACTTTGACGGCAGATGGAGTGGTCAGGATAATGAGAAAGGGGCCCTTCCACTGGGGTTACGTCCTGAAGAGGTGTGACGCTTGACTAACAGAGTCACCTGGCTGAAACCGGTGGAGAGGATCTGGCAAGAAGAGTGGATATGGGATGGTGTCTTTGCATGGAACACTTCTTGCTGAGTGGCATGGAGTGGCTGTAAAGACTTAAGCAATTGTTAATTATATACTTCAGCTTGTTTAAAGTTTTGCAGTTTGGGTACTAGAGGTGGGTGCCTTCCAAACATAATTTCATAAGGGGTGCATCTGGCACGTAGCAAGGCAAAGGGGAGTAGGGAAGGCCAGTCAGCACCCGTTTTAAGAACATATTTGGACAGAATCTCTTTTAGCGTTCTATTCATTCTTTCTACTTATCCAGAACTTTGGGGTCAATAGGCACAATGCAATTTCCATTCAACTCCCAAGGATCTGGAAATTTGCTGGGTCAAGGTAGCAGAAAAGGCTGGTCTTTTTTCTAGCAGAATTATCTGACCCAAGGGACTGAGGGAGCCCATACTTGGGGATTATTTCTTCTAACAGTTTCTTTGTGACTACTGTAGCTGTTTCATTTCGGGTGGGAAATGCTTCAACCCACTCCGAGAATGTATCTACTAGATCTAGCAAGTATTTTTGCGACTGAGCTGGGGCTTAATTTCAGTGAAGTCTAACTCCCAGTGTTCTCCTGGCCTCTGTTCCCGGTACTTAACTCCTTTGGAATGGGGGACTGTAGTTCGGGCATTTACTAGAGCACATGAAACACACCTGGTCACTATGCTGTCTAGGAGCTTGTTTAAGTGAGGAATATATAACTGTTTTCTAAGCAGTTCACTAAGTTTAGTTCTCCCTAAATGGGTGGCTTTGTGCATTTGCTGCACTATTGACTTACCCAATGCCTCAGGAACCAGGGTCCTACTGTCAGGGAGTGTCCACTATTCTGCAGCTTCTTTCTTTGCTGAATTTTGCTCAGCCCATTGAATTTCTTCTTCAGTATAGTGAGGCACTGGGGTTACCGAAGGCTCTGGCAAGGGTATTAGAGCCAGTTCTGGGTCAGGTGACCCTGAAGTGACTACTCACCTTGCTTCTTCATCAGCTCTCTGGTTTTCTACAGCTTCTTTGCTGCTCCCTTTTTGGTGCCCCAGACAGTGCACATGATGGCTAGCTTGGAGGGTAGCCATACAGCTTGGAATGAAATGAGAATTTCTTCTTTCAGGTCCTGAACAGGTCTATAGTCTTTAGTCCCAGTTTTAGGCACCAGTAAAAGAGGAGTGTTCCAAGAGGACTGACACTTGGTTAAAATTCCTGAGGCTCTCAGCCTCCTAATGTGAGGTGCTATTCCCTCTCTGGCTTCCCGTGACATTGTTTTACCTGGATCGGCAAGGCGTTTGCCTTGAGTTGTACAATCATGGGAGGTTGATGTTGTGCCAGTCCAGGAGGATTAAATTTAGCCCATACCTCGGGGAAGATAACTCTAGATATTTGTTGGGCTGGACCACTGGAGACTGATTATCCTGTAATAGATATCCTTCAGACAAAGGGCAGGTTAGCAGGACAGAAGGTGGTTGAACTGTCATGTAGGCATTTGCTTCTTCAAAAGAAATAGTGGCCTGGAGTTTGTGGAGAAGGTCACGGCCCAGCAATGGGTAAGGACAGTCTGGCATTAGAAAGAAGGAATGGGTCATGGCATTAGAAAGAAGGAATGGGTCACAGTATGATTCCCTAGGTTGACAGTTCTCTTAGTGGTCCATGGGCATTGAGATGTCTTCCCAGTGGCTCCCTGGACCACAATGGAGTCTGAGAACAGTGGTCCCAGAGGTGAGGTTAAGATTGAATAGGTTTGCCCCCTACTTGTACTGTTACCCAGGGCTCTGGGCTCATAGGGGATTAAGGGGTATGAGCGCGGGGTTCCCTAATCTTGATCAGGTTAAGGATGGGGGTGTGTGTGCTCCACCTCTCCCTTCTTTGTGGGCATTCATTTTTCCAGTGTCTTTCTAGCTTGCAATATTCACATTGGTTCTTTCCCAGGGGAGTTTGATGTGAGGAATTTGTTTTAGACTGATCTCTCCCTTGGAGATTATTTCTGGGGAACTGGTCAGTTTCTCTCAGGGCTGCTACAACGGCCTTTGCTAATAGCTTTCCTTCTTGCTGTCCCAGGAAGGTCTCTATTATTATAGACTTTTCTGGCTATTTTTACTAGTTCCGACAGATTCTTTCATTCAAATCCTTCTAATTTCTGTAGTTTTCACTTAATATCAAGCACTGATTGAATAACAAAATCCAGGTTGATGGCTCGCTGGTTTATTTGGGCTTCAGGATCAATGGGAGTTTAAGTCTGGTATGCATCTAGCAACCTCTCAAAAAATGCATCAGGGCACTTGCCTTCCATCTGGGCGATGGTAGTCACTTTGCAGAGGTTGGTGGGCCTCTGAGCTGCTCTCTTGATAGTAGGTACTGCTGATAGCTTTTTAGAGAGCACAAGCCCCTCCTAGTGTTAGGGTCCAGTTTGGCCTTTTCTGAGGAAATTCTTCTTCAATTTTATCTCTAGTCTCCTCCTCAGTACTCTCTAGGGGGCTAATGATTGCTTTCTGGGCCCCTTGTTGGATTTTACTTCTTTCCTCAGCTGTAGATGTTGTTGTTTTTGTTAGGTGCTGTGGAGTTGGTTCTGACTCATAGCGACCCTGTACAAGGTTTCCGAGGCTGTAAATCTTTATGGGAGTAGAAAGCCTCATCTTTCTCCCACAGAACAGCTGGTAGTTTTGAACTGCTGACCTTGTGGTTCACAGCCCGATTCATAACCACTACACTACCAGAGCTCCTTCAGCTGTAGATACCTGCTGACAATCATCTCAAGTTGGCACATGGGTCTGAAAAACAGATTCTAAGAGTCCTGTTAGGGCCTGGTTTTTTCCTGAGAAAAGGGGGGGAAAGGGGGCGGTGCTGTTTTTCCAATTATACAGATCACTGGTCAAAAAGGGGGCATACACCCTAAAGGAGCGCACATGGGGTCTCCTGATAGAGGTGGTACTTCTCATAAGGGGAGGGCAGCGGGCTGCCCGGATTGTGGTCCTGCTCTGAGTATGTGTGGAGGGGTGGGGGGAGGAGCAGGCAGGTGGTTCTTCGGAGCTGGGAGCAGCAGGAGAGTGGCATGGTAGTTGATGGGCTAGCAGGTGCATGGTAGTGGATGGGCTAGCAGGCAGGCAACTGTAGGGAGGGGCAATTCTGCATTCTCAGGGACTGGGAGGAGAGGGGTGAAAATAACTTAAAGGAAGTCAAAAGACATTGATGCTTTCAGCTCAAGAGCCTCAGCCTATTCAAAACCAAGCAGCTAGCCTTTATATTCAAACAAAAAAGCATGCATCCCTTTACTTCCCCATTTCCTATAATTTAAAGGACACATAAGAATTTTATAAATAATTCAGACAGTAAACTAAAAGGAGTACAATCTGGGGGATAAAACAACTGAAGTACAGTATAAGATGTCTATTTGCAGCTGAAGAGAAGTTATACAAAATTGCACTTAAATTGGCTCTGATGCCAAATGCAAGCAATTCTTTTTTTTTTTTTTTTTACATGCCAGTTCTGACTATTCTTTTTAAAGTGCTACTGTGCTACTGTGTGCTATTTTCAAAATATTACATCATTCATCAATGTAATTGATCTTATTACACAATCTCTGGGTATGTCATCCAGCTGAATGAAAATGAAACTCTAATGATTATTTAAAATGGGAACCAAATGATTTAAGGGGAAATACGAAAGGCTTTTGAATTTATCAAAAGGCAAACAATAATTTTTAAACTTTCTTTCTATTCTCTGCTACCAAAGTAAATAAATTAAAGAGACAAACATCAGTCCACTTTAAACTTTTAAATACTAATAAATTAATCCTGAAAGCAATGATTGCCCAAATCCCCCCTTTTTGTTTGTTTGTTTGTTTTTTAGTAACAGTTAAAAAGGAGGAAATGAGCTAGTCAAAAAAGGATAGATGATCACATATGTATCATGAAATGTGGAATCAATCATTCATTTTGAATAAAGATAATGAACTGGATCAGATCACTTGGAAGCTTTCACCTTGAAAGTTAATATGATTTAGGCCACATAAAATGAAAAAAACAACTAAAAATTTGCCTGATATAAGGAAATTAATTTTGTGATACTTAAAATATATATATAAGCATATACTTCTCAGAAGTGCTAAGAGGCAAATTTGTGCTCTGCTGATAACCAAAAGGCCTGTCGCTTCAACCCCCTCCTCCAAGCTCTGCAGAAGAAATACCTGGCTATCTTCTTCTTGAAAGAGTTCTTCTGTCACACATGGGGTTGCTACGTTGACTAGGCCACACTCAACAACTATGACTACTTAAAAAATGGGATTCCAGAAGAAAATCACAAACTAAAAATATTCAATGGAAACTTCTACTAGGCATAGAAGAGAAACAGCAGAAAAACAGGCCTTTGTATAAATGCATGGACTCCTGGTGTAGCTGTCAGCATAATCGCTAGGCCTGCCTGCCTGTCGGGCACAGTTCTTCAGCCACTTGGGGTTTTTGGACTAGGTTTAACCAGACGTCTATGTAGGGCTATTGGTCTGGATGTCCTAGAGACCCTGTAACTCGATTCCAGACAGCCTGCGTAATGTGGGGGTCAAGCGTGTCCGGGCCATCCCACATCAAAGGTGGGTCATTCTAATTTACAAAGGGTCCTGAGGCAGCCTAGACTGAATCTAACACTATAGTCACCAGAGAAAGCAGTTCAGAAGTTATTTAGCATGCACTGCAGGATACATGACTCTCCTAAATACATGATTTAGGCAGACAAAAACAAGTAAGAAGAAATCTGTTTCCCAGGGTTCAAAATCCTGCAGGGTTTCCTGAACGAAGAGGTTGAATAGCCAGTCTCTGAGACTTTCAAAATCCCACTTATGAGGGTAAAACCAAGATATAGCCCACAAAATGCCTTTTACAAAGAGACGAAACCTTATGGAGAGGGAGTGAGCAGATACACTGTTCATTCAAATTCCCCCATGGGTGAGGCCGAGAAAAGTGAAACAAAGGAGGAGGTAGAGGAAGCAAAGACAAGTCTTCTGGGTAACAGTCCACTCGGCAGGAGCAGTGGGTAAAAATCAGTATTAGAGGGAGGGAGCATATAAGGGAGAAAGAGGGACAAGACAAGGAGGTAAGAGACATGGGGGAAAGTAAAAAAGATCCCGGGAGAAACAAACACTATTAGACAATACAAACAGTCAATACAGACAACCCAAGACAAGTACAGGAAATTTACCAGGCATCTCAAGCAGCATCCCAGTGAGACAAAGCCAGGAAGAGTCTGGCTGCATCCAGCCCTCTTTCCCTGGCCAAACAGGGAGGGACCAGTTTCACAGACAGATTTTCCTCCTGAGGACAGGACCAGGTGCTGTGAAATCAATTGATCCCATTATCTGCGTCTTCCCCAGGATGAGCCCCCAGATGTTACGGGTTCGAATCCCAAAAAAGGATGATGACCACTATAATGTCCAATGTAGAGATTTTTATTGGCACAACAGACAGCTACAACCGGATGGCGGGAGACAATGAATTCTCCCAGGCCTGCCTTGCCTTGGGGAAATGGCTGCTAGTTTATTTATGCGAAGTTCTTGGCTCAGGGTCTAGGGGCTTATCTTAAAGGAATTTGCTGAAGCAGGGAGTACAGAAGCAAAAATAGCCGATTATTCAGCTCACAGGAACACTAGATAACAATTAACAGGTAAGTGTGACCACATGAGTTCAAATAACAGTCAACACCACCTGTGAGGCTTGTTTCTGCCCTATCTGCCTCAAGGCCAGGGGAGCTGCTCTGGTTTTAGAAATTCTGAGTTCTCAAGAAGCTCTATTGTTTCACCACCAAGTTCCTTCAACTCACTGTTGTTATTAGGTGCCATACAGTCGGTACCAACTCATAGCAACCCTATGCAAAACAGAACGAAACACTGCCCCGTCCTGGGCCAACCTCACAATTGTTGCCCATTGATGCTGCCACTTTGCCAATCCATCTCATTGGGGGTCTTCCTCTTTTTCTCTGACCCTCCGCCTTACCAAACATGATATACTTCACCAGCGACTGGTCCCTTCAAAGTAGGGAAAGACAAAGTTTGGCCATCCTGACCTCCATGGAGCACTCTGGCTGCACTTCTTCCACCACAGATCTGTTGGTTCTTTTGGCAGCCCATGGCACTTTCAATATTCTCCTCCAACACCATAACTCAAAGGCATCAATTCTTCTACAGTTTTCCTTATTCACTGTCCAGCTTTCGCATGCATATGAGGTTATTGAAAATACCATGGTTTGGGTCAGGCACGCCTTAGTCCTCAAGCTGACATCTTTGTTCTTCACACTTTAAAAAGGTCTTGTGCAGCACATTTGCCTAATGCAGTCTGACTCATGGTGACCCTGTATAGGATGTCCAAGGAGTGGCTGGTGAGTTTGAACTTCTAGGATGCCACTGATATATCCATAAGGAAGTGTAAACAAAGATTAGCAATAATAGTCTTTTTACTTTTCAAAAAGAGAGCTGCCTCAGCCAGCTGCAGCTTCAAAAGTTTGTACAAACTGTCTCTTTACTTGCATGATGGAGTTTCTTTAGCTAGCTGCAGCTTCAAGGAGACCCCTGGGTTCAATCAAGTGAGAAGAAACTGTGGGTTTTAGTATTGCATTGTGACTTCCACTGCACCTGGCTCCAAGTTTGAAGTACATAAACCATAATCAACAAATCCACACAGTGAGCACCTGGTGGTCAGGCTCTGTTCTGAGGGGATAGGGAGAAGGAGGTAAGGGGCTGCCAAGATGGCTGCCTCATGGGCGCACATTCTCGGTAGCAAAGATGTTAAAATGGCCACCACAAACTGTGAGGATCATGGTGGAGATGCCATAGGAACAAAGGAAAGCCAAGTAGAGAAACGTTGTTGTTGTTGTTAAGTGCCATAGAGTCGGTTCCGACCCATAGCGACCCTGTATAGGGTTTCCGAGGAGCAGCTGATGAGCTTGAATTGCCGACTTTGCAGTTCAAACGGCTTTGCAGTCTGGCGCTGTAACCCACAGCGCCACACCAGGACTTCTAGAGAAACGTGGTGGGGCCAATTTCTGTGTGAAACTTTAACTAAAGGTGAATTAATAATAGTGACGGAGTCCTGGTATGGCGCTGTGTGTTAATGCGCCAGACTGCAAAGCCATTTGAACTGCAAGGTCGCCAGTTCAAGCTCAACAGCTGCTCCTTGGAAACCCTTTGCAGGGTCGCTATGGGTTGGAACCGACTCGAAGGCACTTAACAACAACAATAATAATGACAATGTGAGGCTGGTGCTAAACAGAAACGGCATTAGGAGTCAGCAAAGTGGCTTTTCAGACAGAGGACCAGAAGCCCTGAGGCGGGACTGGGCCTGGTCTACAGTATGAAGGTTGGAGGTCCAGGAATTCTTTGAGGCAGTTGTTAAACAGCCATTATTTGAAATTGCTTTATGTAAGCTTACAATTAAATAAGTTGCATTAAGAACAAATCCTGAAAACGCATCAATTCCTCATTATTTTACTGTGATTTTTCTACAGCCTGTGCTCTTGAGGTTGTTTGGTTGTTGCACAAAAGCTGCATAGGGCTTGCACAGCTCTTGCCTCTCGCTCCCAGGGTGTTGGCCTCACACCACACGCTCGCCATGGCCACAGTCAGGGCTTTCCTGGTGACTCTCTCTAGACATTAAGAAAGTGATGGAGACATCAAAGCAGGTTAAACTTAACATGGAGTTGCTGCATTGTGCATAGCACAAGACATTGAGAAATATTCTTTCAGCACTTAAAAACTATTATCCACTTCTAAGAATTAAAGAATGGGAAAAAATATACCAAGCTGATTGCAATAAAAAATGAGCAGGAGTGGCAATATTAATCTCATATAAAATAAACTTTTAGACAAAAACCAGCCTAAGAAACAAAGAAGGACATTATCTCATGGTTAAAGGGTCAATTGAACATAAACATAATAAATATCCATGCTCCTGATAAGACCCCAAAAATAGAATGTACCCCAGAAAGCTCACCCCAGGTCTGCCCCTGCCCCAAATATCCTGGGTAGATTCAAATAAAAAAAACCTGACAAGTTTCAAAGCCTATATGTCCCAAACAATATCCAATTGTAGTTGCATGCTTAAACCCAATGTAACAAGATGTAGATAAACCTCCAGTGTCAATTCCCAGAATATGCCCAGACAGCCTTGGAAAACAAACACCAGGTGCCAGATTCCAGAGACGTGTTGTGTTCCTTCATTCCAAGAGAATAACCTTGCTTTTTGCTTCT
>NW_006408909.1:934619-935798 GCF_000296735.1 Chrysochloris asiatica
CAATGTGAAAGAAGGTAAACACAGAGGAACAGAGATCTAGGCAGTGGGAAGGTCAGGTAAATTACAGGATAAAATAGACTGTCTTAAATGGAGGGAAAAGTTAAAGGAATATAAGGTAACCAAAATGGTGGGGCTGGGATAGGGGATTTCAGGGGAGGTGGAGGGAGGCAACCATAGAGCACAGGGTAAACATAGACACATCATAGTTTGGGTGTTGGGGAGGGCATAGTGTTGGGGGGGGCACGACAAGAAGGGGGAGGAAGTGGAAGAACAAGGGAAATAGGGGAACACTGAGACAGGTTTGCATGGGCTAAGTGGGACAGAGGTAAATAGTGATGAATGCTCAAACTTGGAACAACAGGGCTCTGTGATACAGGGATCTAGGCATAGTTTGAAGAGGGGAAATAATACTAAGATGCCTGACTGTCTTATGAATATTGGTTTCCCTTGCCTACTATTGTAAAATAGACAAATGGGATAGAAAGGAATGTCAGGAAACATGATTATAGAAAACTTGTAAGCCCATCTTCAGCCTATAACTGATTGGAATACCTAAAAAGAGGTTCTAGAACTTGCCCAGTGAAATAGACCTCTTGTGGAGCCTTTGCAGAGTATAGGACCTTAGCTGGAATCCTGAGTCCCATCCAGAACCTTCTGAGGTGGGACATTCCCACTAGAAAGGACAAGCAGACCAGCCTGGAACAGCTAGAGTAAACAGAAGATGCATCTTCAAAGAAAGAACATCAGGAAAAAAACAAAACAAAAATGGCAGTATTACTGGATACTGCAAGAATAAGCAAGCTGTTTGCCAGAAGCCATCAAGACAAACAATCAAGTTCCTTCAGGAGAAACCCCCCTCTAAGACTGAAACTCAAAAGGGAACACATGAGCAGGCATATAAGCTTGCTGGCGAGCACGTTGGTCTTCTGGTGAGTGGAAGAAGGGGAAAGGCAGCAATGAAGAAATGGGCTGAGTTCAACCATGGTCCATTGACTCCCGTTTACCTGGAGATGAAAGAAAAAAGAGGAAGGGCTGCTGGTCCAATGTATGGTGAGACCCGGGGACACCTGAGTCCATGGACAAGGACATAGCCACAGAGGGCTAGAGCTAAGAGTGAAGCGTCCAGCTGATATGAAGTGAGGGGAGAGGCACAAGAACTCCCAAATTTGCAGATAGTAC
>NW_006408909.1:937268-938488 GCF_000296735.1 Chrysochloris asiatica
CAAGGTCAGTAGTTCAAATCTACCCATAGCTCCATGGGAGAAAAATGAGGCTTTCTGCTCCCTTAAAGATTTGTTGTTAAGTGCTGTCAAGTCAGTATTGACTCGTAGCGATCCTGTATAGGGTTTCCAAAGAGTGACTGGTGAGTTTGAACCACCGACCTTGTGGTTAGCAGTCAAGTATTTATCCTCAAGTGCCACACTAGGATTCCCCACAAAGATTTACAGCCTCTAACACCCTATACAGGGTCACTATGAGTTGAAACCGACTCCACAGCACTGAACAACAACAGCATGGTTTTGCAGCAATACTTGTCAACTTACTCTCATAGGTGCTAACATGTGGCAAGCAGGGTGTCTGTGTAGTTTAGTGCCCACACCAGGGCACTGTGAGATCCTCCCAGGGACCACTACACATGAAATGAGGTATAAAAATCTCCCAGGCAAGCAATGCTTTTAAAGCATTTTACATTCCCAATAGCATTGGATAAAGGATTCAGTTTTTTCACAACCTCACTGACACTATTTTCTGTTTGCTTAGTCGTCATCATTCTAATGAGAGTGGGTTATGCCAAGTAGCTGAATGGCCATGAACAGACCATGGTCCCTGACTCACAGTGTCCACATTTTCAGAGGAGGACAAGTAATACATGAATGACATATCAGAGAGTGAAGCACACTGGGAAGAAAAGTCAAGCATGCTGAGCAACCACATGACTGATGCAGAAAGTTCTTATTTCAATGAAGTGCATTTTGAATGACTCTCTAAGAAGGTAAAACTTAAGTTTAAAACTTTCCTGACATTTCCCTTATTATTATTATTTTTTTAACTTGGAAATCTTACAATTTATAAAAATTTGTTTAAAAAATTTCTCTTGTGTGTATCATCTGCTTTTGTGTAAAAAATTCCATGAGCACTTAGATGTGCTATGGTAATTTATGATAATCCAATATAAATCCAATGCAGACTTTCTAGAAAAAGCAAAACTATAGAGACTGTGAAAAGATAGTGGTTGTCAGCAGTTCACAGAGAAGGAGGTCAGTTTGAGGAGGGGGAGCACAGGCAGTTTTTACTGCAGTGAAACTATTCTATATGACACTATTCTGGTGAACACATGACATCATGCATTTTTCAAAACCCACAGGACTGTATAACCTCAAGAGGGAACCCCCATGTAAACCATGGACTTTAGTTAATAATAAGGGGAACTCTGTGCTTTCTG
>NW_006408909.1:955925-966860 GCF_000296735.1 Chrysochloris asiatica
GTTGGAGGGCATGCAGTAAAGATTGCAGGGCAGTGAGTTGCTGCCTGCAGAGGCCACGATGCCTGTAGTCCCAAGTCTGCCTACCAGTGATGCATCCACCCTGGTTTCTGGGTGCCTCCTTGTCTCCTCCTTCTGTCTGTCGGTGTATTCTTTCGCTATCTCTATCGCCGCTGGATCTCCCCTCCTCGTGAACCAAACACTCGTGAACAACACAACTATGTCGAGGTCAGTCCCTGACATGATCTGAAACAAAAATTGTATTTAAATTATTTTTATGCTTATCAACTGTCAACTAGGTTTTCAGTCTGTTGTTTCGAAAGCAGAAGAATAGAAGCCACGTGACTTGCCACTCGTCCTTCTGTCAGTCTCAGTGGTGGACAGTTTCCCAGTGGCTTCCCCTCAATGTACCAAAGGACTGTCATTTATTCACAATTCTCTGTCACTTAGTGGTGCTATGCTTAGCCTGAGACATCCCGAAGGGGTTGGGAACATTGAAATGTTAATTTTATATTTTGCCAATTCAACATTTTTTGATAAAATACTTTCATCATGCCATCATTTTAATGTATTTTCATTGAAACCTGGAAGTTGCAGATCCAGCTCATTCTATTTATGGCAAATGTCCTCTATGTAACCTAATCCTCCTTATCAAACCAGTGAACCAATTTGAACTTATTTCCTGTCAGAAAAAAGTCTGACCTACTTTTTCAGATCATGTAAGCATCCACATGCTCTCCCAGGGACATGACAAAAGAAAACCACTGGGAAATAAATTATAGAGTACATCTTGTAAGATAAATTATTAATGGGTAAAGTTTGTTGGTTTTTAATGTAGATCTAGTATAATTCATTCGAACACTTTTTTTCCTAAATCATTAAAAGAAATTGTCTATAAACAGCTTTTCTTACTTTGTTTTTAACAACTTTATGAAATACGTTGTTTAGTGTGCAGGTGACCTGCTAAGGAGGGCGAAAGACAAAAGACTTGTAAATGTGTAATATGTGTGTGTCAAACTTTAGCCCCAGGGGCTAAACACTAAGTAACAATTAAATGTAGAAATCATAAGAAAAGCTCCCCCACTAATTGTGTCAAACATCATGATCAAACTTTTCCTTTGTGGTCAATGAAAAAGAAAGGTTACGTGTGGCTAAATAGGAATTGTTTTGGAACTGGCACATTGTAATATGTGTTTGCAGTGTTATTGTCCTGGTGTGGTGCTGTAGGATAAGTACTAGACTGCGAGGTTGGTATGAACCGCAGGTCGGCAGTTCAAACTCACCAGACACTCCTTGGAAATCCAATACAGATGTCAGTTTGAGAATTAAGGTGCACTGGACCCAAGTCATGGTTTTTTCAATAATCTCTTATGCATGTCCATGTTGGACAGTGAATAAGGAAGAGTTCCATACTGTTGTGTATAGGGTGGCTATCGATCACTACCAACTCAATGGCACCTCACAACAACAACAATAACAGTCAGATGGCGCTTGGCTGAAAGCAGAGAATACCAGAAACATGTTTGCCTGTGCAAAGGCATTTGACTTGGGGATCATAACAAACTATGGATAACATTGTGAAGAATGGGAATTCCAGAATACTTAATTGTGTTCATGAGGTAGTCGTTAGAACAGAACAAAGAGATACTGAAAGTTTTTAAAATCTATATGCTGAACAAATAACATGAGAAACTGGATTATCTGAAGAAAAAAGTGGCGTCAGGATTGGATGAAGAGTCATTAACAGCCTAAGATATGCAGTTGACACAACCTTGCTTGCTGGAAGTGTTGTTGTTGTTGTTAAGTGCCATTGAGTCAGTTCCAACCCATAGCAACCCTGTATGGGGTTTCTGAGGAGCAGCGGGTGAGCCTGAACTGCCAACCTTGCAGTTTAAACAGCTTTGCAGTCTGGCACATTAACTCACAGGGCCACACCAGGACAGGGCCACACCAGGACTGGCTTAAATGCTACTGAGGAAGATCAAAACTACAGCCTTCATTGTGGATTGGATGAAAGAAAATAAATATGAAAAAAATGAAAATTCCCACAACTTGACCAATAAACAACATCATGATAAATGTAGAACAGAAAAGATTGAAGTTACCAAAGATTTCATTTTGCTTGGATCCATTATCAACACTAATGGAAACAGCAGTCAAGAAATCAGATTAGGCAAATCTACCTCTTTAAAGTGTAACAGAACAAATAGATCAGTTTGAGGACTAATGTGCACTCAACCCAAACCCTGATATTTTCAATTGTCTCATGTGCATGTGATTGGTTAATGAATAAAGAAGACCATATAAGATTTGAATTACGATGTTGGCAAAGAATATTGAAAGTACCATGGCCTTCCAAAAGAAATCGGTCTTGGAAAAAGGATAACCAGAATGCTACTTAGAAGTGAGAATTGTAAGAGTTCATCTCTTGTGCTTTGGACATATCAGGAGAAATAAGTCCCTGGAGAAGGATATCATGCTTGGTAAAGTGGAGGGTTAATGAAAAAGAGAAAGACCCCTAACAAGATGGATTGACACAGTGGCAGCAGCAATAGGCTCAAACATAACAATTGTAAGGATGGCACAGGACCAGGCAGTGTTTCATTCTGTCGTACATATGCTTGGTATGTGTAGGAACCACTCTACATCACCAAACAACAACAAGATAAATTCTTAGAGAAGTGGAATTGCTTTCAGGAAAGGTGAAAACTTTCTGAAGTTTATAGAACTTATATTCATGTGTCATTTCAAGTGGACAGAGGAAAACATTGAATTTTTTTCAGTATTTCAATTCCAATGAGTTCATATCATGTCTGAGTGATGGATATTTACTGAGCACAATTCTAGGTCTTTGTGAGTGAGTCGCAATAGTCTCAAGAAGCACATCCTGGATAGAGATTGAGATCCTTCTGTGTGATTCTGTTAGTTCTGCATTTTGATGGGGAGGGGAGGTTCAGAGGGCAACCCACCAGGGAACAGGACCCAAGTAGCAGGGGCATGGTATCAACATGTGTGGAGCAGGCTGGGGCCAGAAGTTTCAGGTGTGTGGAGGTAGGAGGTGGGGCAAAAGCTGAAGACACCATACTCATGTGAAGAAACTTCAAAAGATTCATGGAAAAAAAAAAAACAGATATAAAAGTATAAACTGTATTTCTCAACATAAGATCCATCAAGTTCATGACACTTTGTGAGCAATAACACCATTTAGTCCCTCTTTAAAGAACTGACGGTCCCAGGCATTTAACCATGTCAATGCAGTCCTTTGAAGACTATTGACTAAAGAAAAATGTGTACCCTTTAAAGATGTGTTAAGACTAGGAAACATAAAAAATCAGCAGGAGCCAAATCAGGACTGTAGGTGGATACCTTGTGATTCCTCATAGAAACTCTCCCAAAATTGTCCTTGCCTTGCCATGGAGAAGAAAGGGTTCCTGTTCAAATTGTTGACTAACTTTCTCAAAGTACTCTTAAAATAAGATGGGACAGTTGCTTGGCCCTCCAGAAAGTCAACAAGCAAAATGCTTTGAGCATCCCCACAGATTGTTGCAATGACCTTTGCTCTTGAACAATCTGCTTTTGCTTTGACTAGACCACTTCCAGGAACCCTGGTGGTGCTGTGGGTTGAGCATTGGAAGAAAGATAAGGCTGCTTCTGTAAAGATTTACAGTCTCGGGTACCCAATGCAGTAGTTCTACTTTGTTCTGCAGGGTAGATATAAGTTCGAATCCAGGCAATGTTAGTGGGTGGTCATGGTGTGGACCATTTCTATCTTTGTTGTCACTGTTTTTATTGTGTTTTGTCTTCTGGATCATTCTGGAAAGCCATGCTTCATCTCCTGTTACAATGCTTCCAAGAAATGCTTCAGGATGTTAATGTTGCCTGTTCAAAATTTCCATTGAAACCTCTGCTTCAGTCTGCAGCTGATTTAGGTGCAATGTTTTGGATTGTTTGCTCAATTTTAAATTTCCAGTCAGAACTGTGTAAGCACGGCCCTTTGAGATGTCTGTGGTTATTGACTGTTGTTTCTGCTGGTAATCGTCTGCCTTCTTCAATTAGGGCACTAACAAGATTAATTGTATCCTTATAAATTGATGTGGATGGTCTGCTGCTCGGGCTTCATATTTAATGCTGGAATCCTGGTGTGGTTCTGTAGGATAAGCACTGGGTTGTGAACCACAAGGTCAAACCCACCAGCTGCTCCTCAGAAATCCTGTACAGGGTTGCTATGGGTGAGAATTTACTTGATGGCACTTAATTTAATTAGTCCCCTGTTCAAATGAGTTATCCATTTGTAAACTGCTGATTTCTTTGGATCACTTTCCCCAGAAACGTTTCAGACACTGTTAATGATTTTGCCATTCTTTCACCCAAGCTTCATCATAATTACAAAAAAACCCCACAACTTTGTGTGAATTGAGTGAAGGTTTACAGAACAGATCGTCGGTTTTACATGCAACAAACCATACACTTTATTTCACTGCATGGTTGCAACGCCCTCCACATACCAACAGTAAACAGTATTTACCTCTATTCACTAACTGTTGCATTCCTTCTTGAGTCTTCTGCTATCTTCATATTTTCTAACTTCCCTCTTGTTGTATATTGCCTGCTTGTTACCCATGTTAACATGTATATGCCCTTTAGGCCATGAATAATTTTCTCTACCTACAACCCTGTAACTATCATAGATTGTTTCTTTGATCAAGAAAACCATTTCTTAACTTTTTACAAACTTCATTGTGAGGTTGTCATATTTGTAAAAACAGTGCAGTTCTTGGGGTGTGCCTGCAACTTAAGGAACTCATCAGGTGATTGTGGATGTAACAACAGCGTTCCTGGCCCTAGATGAAGTTCCTAATGGCCTCAGTGTTATCTATGTTCATGGCCTTCAATCTGGAAGTAGTTCGTGGGAGCCCTTGAAGGGGTTGGTTTCAGTATCTCATAGGAGTAAGGGAAGCAGGTTGCAGGGTGACTGGTTAAATGCTGGTCTGTTGGCTCTGCAGGTTTTGTAGGTCTGGAGCCGAGCTCACCTGAATCAAGGCACCAAAATAGCACACCAAAGTGGTGAAGCTGGCCCCCACCTTATGCTGGCATGGCTTCCAACCATGAGACTCCGTTCTCCCGGAGAGTAGGGTCTGCACTGGGGATGGTTGAAGATGGGAGCTGGACACACTTCTGGTCACCAGGGTTGTAATTGTTGTTGTTATGTGCCATGGAGTCGGTTCCGACTCATAGCAACCCTGTACAGGGTTTCTGAGACTATAAATATTTATGGGAGCAGAAAGGCTCATCTTTCTCCCACAGAACAGCTGGTAGTTTTGAACTTCTGACTTTAAGGTTTGCAGCCTGATTTGTAACCATTACGCTAACAGAGCTCCTTGGTCACCAGGGTATCATAGGGAAAAAGAAGAAATTGCACCCTTTCCATCAGCCATGAGAATGCCCGCCTCCCTCTGCTGCCAAAACTGCTCACAAGATGGTCGAGTTGCATCTGGCCAGTTGTTCACCAGTTAGTCTCCCTATCTCATCATCCTTTTTTCTGAAGTTCAGAGTGCCAGAATTTTCATCTTTGTCTGTTTCATTTTGTTTCTTGTTTCTTTGCTGTTGAGGGTCCATGCAGTCCATCTGCCTAATCCACCATCTTGCTGAAAGTCTTACATTTGATGTTTATTCGTGTTTCAATTTTAGCAGAATTCATGTTGTTCTGTTGGGGATCCATTACAAATGAATTTCTTATCCATCTTAGTGTCTCAAATTAGATCCTATTCAGGTGGACAAGGCAGCTGAGACATTGGTTACCTAAAATTGGAGGGGGGAGTGGGGGTGCTATAAAGGCACAAAGTGGCTGGCTTATAAGTTTTCAAGAGGGAGTTTAATTTTAGGGCAAGGAGGGGAAGGTAGAATCCCCACTAAATAGTTTTCATCTTGTCTAGATGGGTCTGGTGAAAGGAGATGGGGATAGGATTCTTTTGATTCAATAGTGAGTAATTGATACCATGACTAACTGCAATTGTCACAACTGTAAAGGTAGAAGTTGTGTAACAAAAAAAGGGAAGTTGTTAATCTTACATTCCAGGAACAATGACTCAAGGACCATCAAGTGGGAAGAGCACAACTGGAACATGGGACCCTAGCCAGAGAAGCAGCGACACCAGAGATGGAGGCAGAGGTGATGGCATGGAGAGAGAGAGCAGCTGAAAACTCTAGACTCATGGAAAGAGAAAGACTGGGCACTGGCAGCCAAGAGGTCAGCTTGCAGAATGTGCTCCTTGGCTATTTAAATGATTATATATCCCTACGTGTTTTTGTATATACCAAAAACAACAACAACAAAACAAAGTGGACTAGAAGCAAATACTATTAACCAATGGTGCACAGAGGGGATTGTGATCATTGCAGTGAAACACAATATGACTGGTTGAGTACAAAACCGATGTTCTGCCATGTAAACTATCTCTCAATTCACAAAGCTTTATTTAGAAAAAAAAAAATAGATTCCTGTTCAGATATGTTATAACATGCTAGTATGAGTTTATTTTGATGCAAAGGAAAAAATGAGAAACCAGTGCATAGTTTTTCATAATGCACAATTTCCATGCACTTTTTGAAGACCCATTACATATTTAGAGAATCCTGGTGTGGCATTGTAGGTTCAGCACTGAATTGCTAACCACAAAGTCAGAAGTTCAAACTCACCAGTCACTCCTTGGAAACTCTAAACAGGGTCAGTATGAGTTGAAACTGACTTGACAATACTTTAAAACAACAACAACACACATTATTGGTGTTAAATGCCATTGAGTTGAATCCGACTCATAGTCAACCTTGTGGCTCATGGTCCAGTACTTTAGAACAGCAGTATTTACATTGGGTCAGAAATCCTACCCTTTGTAAATATAAACAAATAAGTAACCTATAGTGAAAAAGCTTAGTTGTACTACAAGTATGTGAGGGTTACAGATTTTCAAATTCTTTCAGAGATTAGAGAGTAAAACCAAAAGCACAACTTGTAGTATCTTTCCTGCCAGGCCCCTCACCAGCTTCCTGGGGTTGCAGGACCTCGGAGGCAACCTCCTGAGGTATCCATTGCTCAGGCAGTTTCAATGCACATTGGGTTCCAGGAGCCCTAGATTTCTCTGAGAAGATTTCAGGCAACCCCAGTGTGCCCAGGACCCCATGATGTGCACCCTATGTCAGTGCCCCTGTGCAGGCCCATCTGTCACCAGCTGGCAGGTTATTGCATGTCCAAGCATGCGAGACCCTTCCCTGGAGTTGGTGGGTTTTGATGGGTCTGTGGGTCTGTAGATGCTCCTCCATGACATGGACCCATCTGTCCACCCCACTCCCTTATGGACTCTTTTACACAGAGAACGCAGTGTCCCGGAGGTGATACACAGAGGACTGAGACTTGAAGGCTTGTTTGGAGCTGAAACGTTTCTAAGCAAAATTAGGGGAGGGTGACCTTCAAACTGTGTTTATTTTTCTCCTTTTGCCCAGAACTAATCAGCTTAGCACGGATGCCTGAGTGACCTAGGAAGATAGGGAATTCATCTCATTTTGCAGTTCACCTTTCATATGTTATTTATTCTAGAGCTTTCCTTAGTGCATGCTAAGAACCCTAGGAATGTTTCAAAAAATCATTAATAGGATATTCTTTAAATGTTTCTAAAGAGAAGCCGACATTCTCATTGCTGGCTTATGCTACATCGCTTTATGTTGAATTCCAGAGCAGAAATGCTGACTTGAGGTGCAGTGTTACCACTTACCAAGTGGAGAGCTGCCAGCCATCCTCTTATCTCTTCCATCCATCTGTGGTCAATACAAAGCACGTCTGGGCATTGGCACAGTGTCCTATCAACTCCCATCATCTGTGCAGCAGGAACTGAGGCGAAAATAATCTCTTTAGGATTACCTGCCTGTGTTTAAATTGAAGACTAACATCTAGCTGTGGACAAAAGCTAGCTCTGGGTGACATAGAGAGTGACCTGCCCACTAATACAGAAAGGGATGAGGCTCTCGTATTAAATTTGTGACTAGTTCTCATCTGATGCCTCTCCTCTACAACCAAACTCAGGGAAGAAAGGATAAGAGACTTTGTGGAAAGTACTTTGGCGTGGTCAAATTGCCTCTGTATCAATCATAGAGAATATGCCTGTGCCCCGAAGATAAAAACTCTCACTGATTTGCTCATAAATCAGACACCTGTTGGAGGTGGCTGCTGGATGCTGCTGCAGACCCAAGGAACCACTCATCCTGTTTTCCCTGCACCGTGGTCAGTTCTCAGGAGGGACTGGTTTCACTCTTGGCAGTTCAAGTGACCACCTCCAGCCCTTGTTACAATCCCTATCCACGGGCAAGCAGGCAGCATAAGCTGGAGTTATGGGGAGGTGCCAGACACGCTGAACATCCTGCACACCAATGAGGACAAGCCTATGTAGACTTCTCAGCCCCAGGCCTTTACAAAGGTGGTAGCACTTCAGGGCACTGGGATGATTTGGTGGAAAGGGAAAGACAAGCTAAAAGGACCTACTACTGGGTCACCTCTGAAAGAGAAATAGGTGACTTGTGAAGAATCTTAGGATTGGCTTTCAAATTTGTGCTCCCACTTGTCTCCTTCAAAAAACCTTTCTAGAAAATAAAAATATCATAATCATTATTAAAAACAAAATGTATGAGATTAAAAAGCAGACCAAACAATTTTCTATTGAGTAGACGCTGACTCATGGTGACCCCAAGTGTGTTTAGTAGAACTGCGTGCCATAGGGTTTCCAGAGGATGTAATCTTTGGAAAGTAGATCACCAAATCTTTCTTCCAAGGCACTTGTTGTTGTCAGGTGCCATCGAGTCGGAACCGACTCATAGCGACCCCATGCACAGCAGAACGAAACAATGTCTGATCCTGGGCCAATCCCACCACCGCTGCCACACTTGATGCCATCAATGATGCCACCTGGCTGATCCATCTCTTTGGGGGTCTTCCTCTTTTTCTCTGACCCTCCATCTTACCCAGCATGACATCCTTCTCCAGCAACTGTTCTCTCCGGACAATATGTCCAAAGTATGAGAGACGAAGCTTAGCCATCTTGGCCTCCAAGGAGCACTTGGTTGGATTCAATTCTCCAACCTTTTGGTTAGTAGCCAAGCATCATCCAGGGACAACCTCTAAAGATCAGATACAGCCAAAGAGAGAATCAGTAAATTGGAAGGTAGATCTGAGACTTTATAGTGCAGCTCAAAGTGTAAAAGAGCAGAAAATATAAGATATTAGGAAAGTTGGAAGCTAAATTGAGAAAGCAAAAAATACGTAGACATATATCCAAAAGAGGAATCTAGAAGTAGATGACCATATGATTTAATATGCCAAGCAGGACATTGTACAGCATGAAAACAGGCATTAAGAACATTAATATTATACATTTAAAAAAATTATTGGTAAATAAATTGTCTCCATTTTTATGGTGAACCAATATAATAGTCCTATTATTTCAAAAGTACTTTCAAAACTAAATTTCTTTGTAAAAAAAAAATTAAAACAAAAATCATGTGCACTAAAGAAAAAAAATTTCATACAGATTTTCTAAACATTAAAGAAATAAAATTGAAGTGGTCATTTTAATACATATTCACATACTTTAATCTATTTGTTAGCCATCTTCATTTCTAATACTGTGTCATCAATAGTGATGTTGGAAGTATTTTTAAATTATTATTTTTACTTTTTTCCATAACATTTCCTGAATTTTTTTCAACATTGCATTTCATAATTAATAAATCAAAAATTTTAACACCTTCAAAAACATGCCTTCTAGAAATCATAAGATTTGTATAATAGATTGAAAGGGCTGTCAGGCCTCAAGAAAACATGACACAGAAGAATCAACACTGAGATATATCCTATTAATGTTATTGAATTTGAGGATTAATGAAATTTTTTTTAGATATCAGACGAAGTATCAAGCCATGTGTAATGAGACTGCCAGACATGTTAAAAAGGGAGTGGGAGGTGGCATCTGACCACCTCTTACTTCATCAGGAGGACGGGGAACCACCATCATCAGCATCAGCTGAGGGTCTATTGCTATGAGGCTGAGGTCAGACATGCCTCCGGCCTCCTTCTACCGTCTCTATCAAATCCGACATTAGCCATCCCTCCCACAGCACTGTCTACTCATCTGGGTTCAATAATTTGTGCAATGGCCACACAGAACTCAGATACTATACTCATAGTTATGGGTTTTATTAGAGAAGTTGTTGTGGTTGAGTGCCGTCAAGTTGGTTCCGGCTCATAGCATTTTTATGGTCAGCAGTCCAGTGCTGATCCTACAGCGCCACCCCAGGACAGGTTACAATTTAGGGTCAGCAGTTCTTTCAGTCAGGACAGCCTCTTCTAAACTTTGTCTGCAGGCAGGTCTTTCTCTGGCCCTCAAT
The DNA here is from genome assembly GCF_000296735.1 of Chrysochloris asiatica. NCBI lineage: Eukaryota > Metazoa > Chordata > Mammalia > Afrosoricida > Chrysochloridae > Chrysochloris > Chrysochloris asiatica. Next base: position 966,351 of record NW_006408909.1, read on the forward strand.
CCCCTGGCTTGGCCTCAGCCCTGCTTGGGAAATATTACAAAGCCATTTTAGGGCTTCTGATAAATGCCCAAAGGACACTCCAGTCTACTCTAAGCCTCAGCCCAAAGATGCTCAGCTTTGTCTCCATGGGTCAGCAGACCTAGCTCCCAGTTAAGTGCCTGGGGGCACCCCACTCCACAAAGAGGATTTAACACTGAGACATGCTACTAAGGTTACTGGGCTTCAGACACTAAATTATCCTTAGATATTATAAAAAAAACATCAAATCATATGTAAGTAAAAACATCAGGCTGACTTATATCTTCCACAGGAATGCTCAACACTCAAAAGCAATGTTGTTGTTGTTGTTGGGTGCCATCGAGTCAGTACTGACCCATAGTGACCCTGTGCACAGCAGTACGAAACACTGCCCAGTCCTGGGCCAACCTCACTACTGTTGCCATGCTTGAGTCCATCGATGCTACCACTTGGCCAATCCATCTCGTTGGGGGTCTTCCTCTTTTTCTTTGA
>NW_006408909.1:967912-970578 GCF_000296735.1 Chrysochloris asiatica
GTAGCCACTTGTATATTACCTTTAGCAAAACTTTGCTCACTTGAGATATCAAAGAGATTGTCCGATGATTTTCGCATTTCGTTGGGTCACAATGTAGTAATAATTAAAATTCTCAAAGAAACTAGAGATTTTCTTTTTATTATTCAGCTAAAATTCCTTCAGAATAAAGACAACACGCAAAACATTTCTTAATAGCAAAATTTCAAGGAATTTAATTCACAAGCCCTTCTTGGTAGCTTTCTGGGAGCGTATACTCCAGCTAACCAGGGGATGGTGGAAAGAGCAGAGAATTGAAATTGCAAGCTTTCAATTAGTAGTGTGACAACCAGAGCAATAAAACAAAATTTAAATGTCACACACCCTGACAATGTAGAAATTATACTCCCAGTACAATTTGAGGGAGGAGGCAGAGAGAAGAAGGGAGGTAGTAAATATACACTGATTTCCTCAGTGTGTGCAGACACTGTGGCAGAGTGGTGAAAAAAATGAAATTCTGGATCCAAGCATCTAAGTTGATCAAGTTCTTTAATCTCTGTGCCTCAGTTTTCTCCTCCATTAAATGGTAATAATAATAGAATTAACCTCAAAGGATTGCTGTGAGGATTAAATGAGTTAATATGCCTAAAACATTTAGAACAGCTCTGACATATAATAAATGTAATGTTTACTTGCACACTTAATTATTGGGCCCAGTGATCTGATTTGTTCAGTAAACCAAAACTAAACCCACTGCCATTCAGTTGATAGTGACTCACAGTGACCCTGTATAAGGTTTCTAAGGCTATAAATCTTTATGGGAACAGAAAGCCTCATCTTTCTCCCTTAGAGCAGCTGGTGGATTTGAACTGCCATCCTTGTGATTTGCAGTACAGTATTATATAACCACCAGTGTTCAATGCTTATTAATTTGACTGTTAAAATTCTCTATTTACTTTTGTACCTTTTCAGCTATCAGTCACAGAGGGAGAGGTCTAACACGTTCCCACTACTCCGAATTTTCTGATTTTTCCTAATGTTTCCTTACTGATGTTTCTTTATATATTTTGGGGTGATAGGCACATTCAAATTTATATATTTATTTTTCTGGTGACTTTCACTTTAAAAGAATAATTAGGTAGTTGTCTTCTTTCTCTATGATAACCCTCCATCTTAAAATCTAATGGTAATATTAACAACTTCAGTCTTCTTTTATTAGCACTTGTTTGATGTGTCTTTTTCTGCCCTTGACCTTCAATAATACTATGTTCTTACCTGGGAGAAGGACATCATGATTGGTAATGTAGAGGGTCAGTGAAAAAAAGTAAGACTCCCAATAAGATGTGTTGAACAATGGCAGCAACATTGGGCTCGGACACAACAACAATTGTGAGGGTGCAGCACTGGGCAGTGTTTTGTTCTGTGGTGCATAGGGTTGCTATGAGTCGGAATAGATTCAATGGCACCTAACAACAACAACAACAACAATTTCTAAGGCTGGCCAAAAGGGGAAAATGATACTTTCTGGTTTGCTCTGGACAGTCACAGTTTATGCCTATTTTCTGGGCATCCCATTGGTGGTTGTTGTCGACAGGTGCCATCAAGTCAGTTCTGATGTATGGCAACTCTACATACAACAGCCTCCCAATTGTTACATTTGAGCCCACTGATGCAGCCACTGTGCCAATCCATCTTATTAGGGGGTCTTCCTTTTTTTCACTAACACTCTGTTCTAAGAAGCATGATGTCCTTTTCCAGGGACTGGTCCCTCCTGATAACATGTCCAAAGTATGTGAATGAAGTCTCATTATCCTGGATTCTAAAGAGCATTCTGGTTGTACTCTTCCAAGATAGACTTCTGATGATGATGATCCATCGGTTAGAGTTTCCAAAGTGCCCTGGTTTGTGCTTCTAGCTCTACTTATAAACAGCAGATACCTAGACTTTTAAAACTTGTTTAATACAACACTACTTAGGACTCCTGGTATGGTGCTATAGGATCAGCACAGGATTATGAGCTACAAGGTCTGCGGTTCAAACCCACCAGTTGCTCCTGGGAAATTCAAGTTGCTATGAGCCGGAACAGACTCAATGGCATTTAACAACAACATCTTTTCATGAAAGAATGTAGTCCGGTATATACCATGACTGCTGACATAGTTGGATTTATTCTCCCATATATTACCCTATTCCATCAATTACAAAAGGCACACCTTCACATTTGTTGTTGTTGTTGTTAAATGCCATCGAGTCGCTACTGACTCATAGCAACCTTATGCATAGCAGAACAAAACACTGCCCGGTCCTGGGCCAACCTCACTACTGTTGCCATGCTTGAGTCCATCGATGCTGCCACTAGGCCAATCCATCTCATTGGGTGTGGGGGAGGTCTTCTTCTTTTTCTCTGACCCTCCATCTTACCAAACATGATAGCCTTCTCCAGCGACTGGTCCCACCTGACAAAATGTCCGAAGTCTGAGAGACAAAGTTTGGCCATCTTGGTCTCCAAGGAGCACTCTGGCTGCACTTCTAAAACGGATCTATTGGTTCTTTTAGCAGCCCATGGCACTTTCAATATTCTCCTCCAACATCATAACTCAAAAGCATCAATTCTTCTATGGTCTTCCTTATTCACTGTCCAGCTATCACATGCATATGAGGTTATTGAAAATACCATGGCTTGGGTCAGG
>NW_006408909.1:972468-1006536 GCF_000296735.1 Chrysochloris asiatica
GATCAATACATCTTGATTGCATGTTTGATCAATTTCAGATTGAAGAAGTTGGTAGAATTCTTCTATTTCATCCTCACTGGCTTTAGTGGTTGGGGCGTATATTTGAATAATAGTGGCATTAACTGGACTTTCCTGTAGGCGCATGGATATTATCCTATCACAGACAGCATTGCACCTCATGATTGATCTGGATATATTCTTTTCGACAATGAATGGAACACCATTCCTCTTCAATTTGACATTTCTGGCATAGTAAATCATATGATCATCAGATTCAAAATAGCCAATACTGTCCATTTCAGCTCACTAATGCCTAAGATATCAATGTTTATGAATTCCATTTCATTTTCGACAACTTCCAATTTTCCCAAAATCATACTTCGTACATTCCATGTTATGATTTTCAATGGATGTCTACAGCTTTTTCCTCTTCATTTTGAGTTGTGCCCCATCAATAAATGAAGGTCCCGCAGGCTTTTCTCTCATGGGCTTTACTCCATTCGCATCATCATGGTCAACTCTACTTTGAGGAGGCAGCTCTTCCCCAGTTGCACTTTGAGTGCCTTCCAACCTGAGGGGCTCATCTTCTGGCACTATATCTTTCTCTGCTATTCATAAAGTTTTCAGTGACTGAAGATTCAGAAGTAGTTCGTCACTCCTTCTTCCTAGTATGTTTTCGTCTGGAAGCTCATCTGTAACCTGTCCAGAATGGGTGACACTGCTGGTATTTAAAATACCGGTGGTATAGCTTCCAGAATCACAGCAACTCACAAGCCACCACAGCACAACAAACTGACAGATGAGTGGTGGCCTTCACATTTAACGTATATAAAATCAGGATGTGTTTTATGATCGACATGTTAAGAAAATTCTAAGTCATAGTTGAATTGTCAATACTTTTTCCTCCTCAGTTTTATACAAATTGAGTTAGTCTAACAGTCAATGACATTTCAGATCTGACATACGTGTTTTTTAGTTTGTCCACTTTGCATTTCTTCTCTTCCCTCATTTCTTGTCTTCCTTTACATTAATTGACTAAAGAGAAGAAAAAAAAATCTTGTTTCCTACTCATTTTTTACTTTACTTTTTTACATGTTCTCTGTGGCCATTTTTGTAGTAATTGCCCTATAATAACATGCATGCTATATAGAGTACACAGTAAATTGAAAGGAGCTCTTGTGGCTTAGTGGGTTACGCGTTGGGCTGCTAACAACAAGGTTGGCAGTTTGAATCCACCAGCTGCTCTGCTGGAGAAAGATGAAGCTTTCTGTTCCCGGAAAGATTTACAACTGCAAAAGCTCTATACAGAATCACTATAAGTTGGAAACGACTTGATGGCACATAGCCAGCCAGCTACAGTAAATTGAAGAAGCCCTAGTGGTGCACTGGTCAAAGTGCTCAGCAGCTAATCAAAAAATCATCTGTTTAAACCTACTAGTCGCTCCACAGGAAGTCTGCTTCTGTAAAGATTTATAGCCTTAGAAATGCTATGGGCAGTTCTTCTGTCCTATCTTCTATTCTACCAGATCACTAAGAGTCAGAAGAGACGTGACAGAAAGAGATTTGACTTCAGTTCATCACACTGACATAATTTCATTCTCCAGACCACCATGACAATCTTAAAATACTCTAACCCTGATCCCTGCCAATCAGTTTACAGGACTGTATTGAATTGCAGTACAAATAAGACAATACATTTTGTTTATACAGTCATTATTTGTTTTCTCTCCAATATTTTTCAATATCTTAGCCCAGAATCTTTCCATTTAGTCTAATTTTTCTTATATTTTAAATACCAATGTTGTTGTTGTTAACTGCCGTTGAATTGGTTCTGACTCATAGTGACCCTATACAGGGTTTCCAAGGAGTGACTGGTGAGTGTGAAATGCCTACCTTGTGGTTGGTAGTTCAGTGCTTATCCTAGAGCGCTAGTCCAGTAGCACTCTCAGTGATCATGGAAATGCTCTTTATCTGTGCTGTTCAGTATGTGGTTGTTAAGTGCCATCCAGTCGGTTCTGACTCATAGAAACCCTGTATAGGTTTTCCAAGGAGCAGTTAGTGTGTTTGAACCACTAACCTGTTAGCTAGTCATCCAGTGCTTATTTGACAGCACCACACGAGGACATCAGTCTGATAATAAATGGGATCTTAACCCACATACCTGTGGATAGGATCCTATGTGGGCAAAGGGTTTTCTTTGCTATTTTAATAAGCTCATACCATTATAGGATATATCATAAACGAATCACCTTTGAGATATAGAAAGAACAGCACAGAAACAGAAAGAAGGAAGCATAAATTGGTGGGAGAGGCAAGATAAATGCCAAGCAGAGATTGCCAAGGAAATGATGAGAACTGCGGGGTCTACAGAATCTGAGACAAGGAGCTTCCTCCAGAGTGCACAGAGAGAGAGAGAGTCTTGCCTTCTAGCCAGTGCCTCCTGAGCTGTGAGCAAGTAAAAGTCTGTTTATGAGAGCCACCCACGTGTGATACTCTGTCAAGCCATACTAAGAAACAAAGACAGCAACCACATGTGGAGAACGAGCTCTTGAAATGTAGCTCGCGTGAATGAGAAACTAAATTTTCATTTTCACTACATTTAAATAGTTAACAGAATTTCAAATTCTCATGGAACTAGACTTGCTGGAGCCACGGGGGACTGAATGAATCCCTGAAATTACTACTCTGAGATCATCTAAAACTTAAACTAAAATCTTCCCCCAAATCTTCTTAAAACAAGACAATAGTTTAACTTAACTAGTAAAAATGCCTGCCATCAGCATTATGTTCTTTTAAGAATGATCTATAGTGGATCAATAGGAGTCATGGTATGGTGCTGTAGGATAAGCACTGGACTGCTAATGGCAAGGCCAGTGATTCAAACACCAACAGATCCTCAGAAACCCTATACAGAGTTGCTGTGAGTTGGAACCAACTTAGTGGCACTTAACAACAACAACATAGGAGACCAAAGTAACAACTTGAAAGATTGTAGAGGAAGCTTGGAGGGTAATTAGTTTGTTAATCGGAGAGGAACAACTTTGAAAAGGAAGACAAGAATGGTTGTGCACTCACCAAGAAAGGCATTCAGGCAGCCAACAAACATTTTCACCATCATTAGCCTTTGTTGTTGTTGTTAAGTGCCGCCGAGTCAGCTCCAACTCATAGCAACCCTGTATAGGGTTTCTGAGGAGCAGCTGGTAAGCTTGAACCTCCAACCCTACAGTTAGAACTGACTACATTCCAACATATTAACCCACAGCGCTACACCAGGACTCCCACTAACCGTTGGTGGTGGCGGTGGTGTGCCGTGGAGTTGGTTCCAAATCATAGTGACCCTGTATAGGGTTTCTGAGGCTGTAAATCTTTATGGGAGCAGAAAACCTCATCTTTTTCTCATGGAACCGCTGGTAGTTTCAAACTGCTGACCTTGTTAACAGTCCGGCTTCTAACCACTACACTACCAGAGCTCCTTGAAAGATGCAAACGAAACAACAATGAGATATATCTCACACTAGCATTAACAACAAAGTTCAAAAAAACAGAAAGCATAAAATACTGGCAAGGGTGTGTGTGGAGAGACTGGGACAGTCTTACATTGCTGGTGGGACTGTAAAACGGTTCAATCACTCTTGAAAACAGTATGACATTTCCTCAGAAAATTGGGAATAAAAATACCCAGCCATCCCTCTACTTGGTATATATCCACAAGAAATACAAATAGATATATGCACACCGATGTTCTTAGCAGCACTATTCACAATAGCAAAAAGATGGAGACAGCCTAAGTTCCCATCAATGGAAGAATGAATAAAGAAACTTTGGTACATACACACAATGGAATACTATGCAACCTTGAAGAATAACGATGAAATCTGTAGAACACCTCATCATATGGATGAACCTTGAGGACAATTAAGCTGAGTGAAATTAGTTAATCATAAAAGGACAAGTATTGTAAGATACCGTTATTGTAAAATTTAAGAAAAGATTTCTGCACTAAAAGAAACATTGCTTGATGGTTACCAGGGTTAGAAGGGAGGGGGCAGTAATTCATAGGTTAGGGGGTCGACATCGGGTGATGAGGAGGGCAATATACATAGAGGGGAAAGGCAATACACAAGAAGAGGGAGGGTGACAGATGAACAATGTAGAGAGGGGAAGACTTAGGGAGGTATGTACAACCTAAATGGGATAGAGGTAAACAGTGATTTATACACAACCTTGGATCAATTGTGTTCTGTGATACAGGGACCGAGACATAGTCTGAATGGATAAAGGAGGGGGGGAAATGTTAAGGTATTTGTCTTGTGGGTATTGGTTCCTCCAGCCTGCCACTGTAAAATAGACATTTAAGTAGAAAATATATGAATATTGGCAATTATGATTACAGAAAGCTTGTAAGCCAGTCTTCAGCCTGTAACTGATTGGATTAATTAATTTGCCCAGAGAAATAGGCTTCTTGTTAAGCCTTTGTGGAGGATGAGGCCTTCGGTAGAATCCTGAGCCCCACCCAGAACCTTCTGAGGTGAGACGTTCCCATTTGAAAAGATGCAGACCACCCCAGAAAGGTTGGGAGAACAGAAGATTCTTTAGAAAAAAAGGCCTGCAAGGAAAACAACAACAACAAAATATTGTTTGGCTATTAGAATATCAAACAAGCTGTTTGCTTTGGAGACATCAATGTAAGAAAACTCAACCCACAAGGGAAAATTCTCGTCTAAGACTGAAACTCAAAGGGAATCCACGAAGAATCTAATATGTTTGCTGGTGACCACACTGGTCTGCTTGTGAGTGGAAGAGGGGGCAATACAGCAATGAAGACATGGGTTGAGTTTGGCCACATTCCACTGACACCCACTGACCTTGAGATGAGAGAGAGAAGAGGAAAGGCTGGTTAGTCTGAAGATTAGGGAGGTGTGTGAACTCCACAGCCAGGGGCACTGAACTAGTCACTGGGGGCTAGAGCTCAAAGTATAACAGCCAGCTGGTCTGAAGTGCAGGGAGCCATGTATGAACCCCTAACCTTGTAGCTAGTACCCATTTGACCTAGTTTGGATGGCTAGCTGACCAGAACTTGGCCAGATGAAAATAAAGATGCTTGATACCATTAGCAAGTGTAAATTGCTACAATTTGATGAACTGGATCTTTGCTTATGGATGCAGTTGCTGAAAATTCCAACAGATATGTTAAATATTCTTCATGATTTTGCAGAATTCTAACTTGCATTCTCTAGCATCATTTCTATCACCAAGGCCATATTTTCCAACTGCTGATCCTTCCTCTTTGTTCCCAACTTTTGCACTCCAATCACCAGTAATGATCTATATATCTTGATTGCACGTTTGATCAATTTCAGATTGAAGAAGTTGGTAGAATTCTATTTCATCCTCACTGGCTTTAGTGATCACCTGGGATTCTATTAATATGTGACCACTTTGTTAAACAATCAGCTTGAACTTGGGCTCCACAGTTAGCATGAATTTGGATCACCAACTTCACTGAAGTCTGGCTTGAGTTTATGAATTCCCAGGGAAGTTCTTTCCTCAGTGTTAGTAATTATACCAGAACATTTCCTGTAGTTCTGCTCTATGTGCAGTTTCTCACTCACTGTTTGAGATCTCAGCTTTTTCTGTATTTTTCTGCATTTGTCACAATGGGGAAGCCTTTTTTCCTGTCCTGCTAGTCCTGTCAGAGTAAAAACATAAGGTCTGTTGTAAAGTAATGTTGACTAGGTTTTGACTCACAGTGGCCCTGTATAGGGTTTCCAAGGAGCAGCTGGTGGGTTTGAACTGGCAACCTTGTAGTTCGTAGTCCAGTGCGGATCCTACAGCACCCCACCAAGGAGTGACTGTTGTTGTTGCTGTTAAGTGCCCTCGAGTTGATTCCTACTCATAGTGATCCTGTATAGGGTTTCTGAGGAGCAGCTGGTGGTTTTGAACCACCAGCCTTATGGTTCAAACTGAACTTACTGTCCAGTGATTTACCCTACCTACAGTGCCACACCGGGACTGATGGTGGTGTGCCATGGAGTCATTTCCAACTCAGAGTGACCCTGAATAGTATTTCCAAGGCTGTAAATCTTTATGGGAGCAGAACGCCTCATCTTTCTCCCATGGAGAGGCTGGTAGTTTCGAACTGCTGACCACAGCCTGACTCATAACCACTATACTACCAGAGCTCCTTTAAAGATCAGCTAGTGGAGTCCTGGTATGGCGCTGTGGGTTAATGCATCAGACTGCAAAGTCATTTGAACTGCAAGGTCGGTGGTTCAAGCTCACCAGTTACTCCTTGGAAACCCTATACAGGGTCGCTATGGGTCGAAATTGACTCAAGAACACTTAACAACAACAAAGTGGATTTGAATTCAGTCTTTGACAGTGGCTTATCTTGTGGAATTCTTCCCTTTCCTTATTATTATTTTGGTGTCTTGTGGTTGGTTTCTTTATCTTCATGAGAGATCAGTGATGAATGATCTATTTTCTTTTAGTTTAGCTATTTTCTTTGGGAAGGTTGTTGGGGTATCTAATCTGTCATGCTTTCAGAAATAGATGTCCCCAAGATTGTTTCTCACTTTCTGTGTCCTCTAGGTCTTAGCCAGCATTCCCTAGAAAATGAAGCCTGCGGAGGAGGGATACAAAGTGCTGATGCTTTATTTGGGAAGTGCAAACCCAGAGTAATGAGAGTGAGGAACAAAGGAAGTGACTGAGGCAGAGAAAGACAGACAAAAGATGCAGACTAATGCCTCACTGAGGCCATTACAGCTCAAGGAGAGTCAGACAGCCCAAGTAATTGGCAGGTACATCCACTCAGGGAGTCCCGGAAGGACTGTGTGGGAGGGGAGTGTCCCTGCAGTGTACCCCACTGGGGATCACCCATTCTGGTCACAATACCTGCACTCTTCAGCCACGAATCTGGGCCCCACATTCTCTGTGGAGTGGTGTGGGGCCGTGGGTCACTCGCATCCAGAGTGGTGGGGATAGAGCACATGGCAGGTTGCCTGGCTACTCCTAGGTGGCCAAGGTGAAACTGGAGAGGGGAGCACCACACTCCTCCAGGGCAAGTGGTTTGTTGGCCCAACAGCAGTAAAGCTGGGGTGGTGGATCTGAGGACACTGGTTTGTGCTTAAGAACCAGATACCTCCAAGGGAGGGTGTGAGCTCTGTCTCTAATCTAGGACTCCAGTAAGTCCCATTGTGCATGGGACTCCAGGCCCTTCTGGACCACACCTGGCTGCATTTAGGCATCTTGTTGTTAACTGCCATTGAGTTAGCGCAGGACTCATGGTTACATAGAAGAGCTGCTTGGCTATAATCTTTATAGGAACCAGGCTTTTCCTCCACAAAGCTACCACCCAAACCCAAACCAAACCCACTGCCATCGAGTCATATGAAACAGAGTAGCACTGCTCTGTTGGGTTTCTGAGACTGTTAAATCTTTAAAGAAGCAGACAGCCTCATCTTTCTCCCACAGAGCAGCTGGTGGGTTTGAACTACTGACCTTCTGATTCACAACCCAATGTGTAACCCACTATACCACCAGGACTCCTTACAAAGCCAACGGGTGTGTTCAAACTGCCAACCTTTGGGTTAGCAGTTGATCACAAATGGCTTACACTACCCAGCTCCTGGTTTAAGCACAAATGTCACTATAAAAACAAAACAAAAACCCAATTAACATCTAGTTGGTTACAACTGGTCATGAGTCCATATGTGTAAGAGTAGAATTTTCAGTGGCTAATAGACTGCCTGGCTGGTTTCCCTGCCACGAGTTTTGGCATTTTCCCTATCTTTTTTGCCGAGCGTGAGTTCTTGGACAGCCCCATGCCAGGCTCCAGCAATTCCCAACCGGTCTGCCCAGCAGACACCAGCCTCGCTGTCGATTTTAGAACGCCTAGAGTGAAGTGGAAGGAGCTCTGGTAGCGTAGTGGCACTGCTAATCTCATAGTCAGCAGTTTGAAACTACCAGCTGTTCCACGGGAGAAAGATGAGGCTTCCTGCTCCCACAAAGATTTACAGCCTCAGAAACCCTGTACAGGGTCGCTATGGGTAGGAACTCACTCCACGGCACATAACAACAACAACAACAACAATATTTTAGAAGATGACTACCAGGTGTTTCTTTTGAGGCATTTCTGGGTGCACTAGAACTTCCACCATTCAGTTAACAGCTGAGTGCAATAGCGTCTTACACTGTCTAGGAACTCCCAACACTACTACATGTAATTAATTACTAGATGATAGGAAAATTTCAGAAGCAGCATGAACTGCTGGAGTTTCCAAACCCTCTTACCCCTACCACTCTCAGAATCTTCTCCCTCCTGCATTGCCACTTGATAACACAAGGCAGTCACTGATGAGCGGGTGTGGCTCACGTGGCTGATCTGCGCCTGTGGGCTGGAGAGACCTCTGGGTGTCCCGCTCCAAGCCTGTGATGAGATGAGTACCTTCAGTTCAGGGGAAGCAGGTTTCAAGACAGGTCCGAGCCCTGTTCCCAGGCTGATATCCTGAATATTAGTCTGGTTTCAGACCCTACTCTGACACCTAATTCTTTACCTCAATTTCTTTCAGGCCAAAGGAGTGGGACTGTTACCTGAAAGCCTCCACAAGAATGTCCTTAAGCACAAACCAGCGTCCTCAGATCCACCATCCACACACATCCTCATAACAAACCACTGCCCTGCCCACAAGAAGTCACACTCACTCTCTAAAGTCACATATGTGCAAAAGTCCCCTTCTTTGTGAAATATCGGCCAATGTGTTGTTGGTTCTGACTCATAGCGACCCTGTGTGAGGTTTCTGAGGAGCAACAGGTGGCTCTGAACTGCCCATCTTGTGATTCACAGTCCAGTACTGCTCCTATACCACCACACCGGGAGTCCTGGACAATATGTAGTTGGAAAAAAAACGATTCCGTGAGCAAAGAGATTTGGATACCTGTGCAGTATAATCAGAATGCCCATTAGCTTTGAGGAGCCCTGAGATAAGTCAGCAACGTTGTCTTTGACCGTGGACTGTTCTTTTCCTAGACTGTAGAATTAGTATCTGCAGCAGCTGTCGCCCTAGTGGAGAGCAGTACAACCTTCTGGGGTGCCTTCCATCATGGGCAGGAGGGCGTGAGGCACAAGGTGTGAGCTTCAGGCAGAATAGGCCCCTCTTCAACCCTCACAACCACCTACTCACCTGCCCCTGAAAGCTCTGTTTGTGAACACCCATCTGGAACAGGTGTGCAGAGGGCTACCACCCAAGCAGGCTAGGTAAACGTTCTTAGTGTCTAGCCTGGACCACGTGTCTCAATTCATGGGACATTTACTAGCAAAGCAAAATCATTGCCAAGTGCTCGATGTAAACTCACAGGGAATTAATGATGGGGGAATCTGCTTTGAGCAGGAATTTGTTATTTACAGGAACTGCGGATGCATACGCGCCGCCTAATTATCCCCCCTAATGGTGGGGGTAATGGGCTGGACAGGACAGTGCGGCGCCAGCCCAGCTTCCCTCTCACAGCCTGGAGTTAATTGTGTGATGCCGCAGGGCTTGGCAGTACTTTTGCCTCCCTGCTTTTCTAAGACAAGTATTGCTAGTTTGCCTTTTCTGAGTCCTCTTTGGCTCAGTGTAGGGAGGGGTGGTCATGGTCATTGCTGGAATCAGGGAGAAGGCAACCTGTGGCTGCCAAAACCTTTTAGGGATGATCCTCTTGGGGGCAGATGCATCTAACGAGGGTGGCTGTGTTCTCTTGTCCTGCATGGGTTTTTCCTTCTATAAAAAGGTATCTAACCCAGTACTCAGTGTTCAGAATACTCTTGCTCAAAGATGTAACACAGCTACCATCAAAGCACAGTGTAGGGATTGCAATTAATGATGTGAAACAAAATGAGTATGAATTGTTGAATGGAAAAATGATTTGCTTTCTGAGTCTTTTTTTTTTCATTGAGAATTAATAAATTCAAAGATGGGCATTCTGAGAACTTAGCAATAAATTTGTCTCTATGTTCTAAAAATAATAATGCAAAAAAAAAAGAAATTCCAATGGCACTGGTATCACCAGAAAGCAGCTTCTTGAGACCAAAACCCAGAAATATTAAAGGCAAACCTAAGAATCAATTAGCAACCCGAGACTCACCCAAATGAACAAACACACTGTTTTAATGTTTGCACACTCTTTTATTGCATTGAAGTAGTTATAAAGATGGGGTTTGTACTATTTTGATATTATCCTTTTCAGTTAAAATAAAATATTTTCCAATATATTTCATAATTGTATTATACTTGTTAACACTGTCTACTAGCCCATTTAGGAGAAATATAGTCGTTTACTAACACATCTTTCCATTCTTATACGTTTCGTCAAATGATTTTTTTTTTTTTTTTGTAAGTGACATAGTGTAGCATAGATAATGCTACAATGAATACCTTCATGGTATTTTTTTCTGGTGAGATATTTTCTTAAGCTAAATTTCCAAGCCACCACTCACCTGTCAGTTTGTCGTCCTGTGGTGGCTTTCATGTTGCTATGATTCTGAAAGCTATGCCACTGGCATTTTAAATACCATCAGGATCACCCATGGTGGACAGGTTTCAACTGAACTTCCAGACTGAGACAAACTAGGAAGAAGGAGAGAGAGACTACTTCTGAATATTTAGTCACTGAAAATGTTATGAATAGCAGTGAAACATAGTCAAATAGCACCAGATCATTGAATATTGAAACATGATAAAGAGCACCAGAATACTGTGTAATATAGGGCCGGGAGACGAGCCCCTCAAAATACAACAGGGGAAGAGCTGCCTCCTCAAAGTATAGTTGACCATGATGATGTGAACAGAATAAAACTTTTGAGACCTTCATTTGCTGATGGGGCACAACTCAAAATGAGAGAAAAAGCTGTAAACATCCATTAATAATTGGAACATGGAACAAATGAAGTTTGAATTGAGGAAAACTGAAAGTTGTTAGAAATTAAATGGACCTCATAAACATCGATATTTTAGGCATTAATGAGCTGAAATGGACTGATATAGTTCATTTTAATGTGGCAATCACATGGTTTACTATTCCAGGAATGACAAACTGAAGAGGAATGACATCAGATTCATCATCAAAAAGTACATATCAAGATCAGTCATGAAGTACAACATTGTCTGTGATAGGATAATATCCATATGCCTACATGAAATACCAGTTAATACAACTTTTATTCAAATTTACGCACCAATCACAGTGATGGTGAAATTCAAGAATTCTACCTCCTTCTTCAGTCTGAAATGTATCAAACATGCAATCAAGATGTATTGATAATTACAGGTGATTGGAATTAAATGTGATTGTAATGCAAAGGTTGGAAACATGGAAGAAGGATCAGAGGTTGGAAAATATGGCCTTGGTGATAGAAATGATGCTGGAGACTGCATGATAGAATTTTGAAAGGCCAATGACTTACTCATTGCAAATACCTTTTAAAACAGCATAAAAGAGGACTGCACACATGGACTTCACCAGATGGGATACACAGAAATCAAACTGACTATATCTGTGGAAAGAGATGGTGGAAACAAGGCCAGTGACAGACTATGGAACAGACTATCAATTGCATATATGTAAATTCAGGCTGAAGCTGAAGAAAATTAAAACAAGTCCAGAAGAACCAAAATATGGTCTTGTACATATCCTTTCTAAATTTAGAGATCATTTCAAGAACAAATTTGATAAATTAGACACTAATGACCGAAGACCAGTAGAATTTTTGGATGATATCAAGAACATCATACAGGAAGAAAGCAAAAAGTTATTAAGAAGACAAGAAAGAAGGAAAAGACCAAAATGGATTTCAGAAAAAAACTCTGAAACTTGTTTTCCAGTGTAGAGATGCTAAAGCAAATGGAAGAAAGAGGAAATAAAAAAGCTGAATAAAACATTCAAAGGGCAGCTCAAGAAGAAAGAGTCAAATATTATAATAAAATGTTCAAAGACCAACAGTTAGAAAACCAAAAGGGAAAAACATGCTTAGCATTTCTCAAGTTGAGGGAACTGAAGAAAAAATGCAAGCCTTGACTTGCAGTGTTGAATGATGAAGAAAGCATCAAAACATGATGTTCAACCATTTCAAGAGGTAGCATATGATCAAGAGCCAATGATACTGAAGGAAGAAGTTTAAGATGCATCGAAGGCATTGACGAAGAACAAGACTTCAGGAACTGATAGAATACAAATTGAAATCTTTCAACAAGCTGATGTCAGCACTGGAGGCAAGATATTTGGAAGACAGCTACCTGGCCAACTGATTAGAAGAGATTCATATTTATGCCAATTCCAAAGAGAGGTGACCAAACAAATGTGGAAATCATTGGACAATATCATTAATATCGCATTCTAGTAAAATATTGCCAAAGATTGTTAAAAAACGGGTGCAACAGTGAATTGACAGAGAACTGCCAGAAGCTGGATTCAGATGGCGACATGGAACAAGGGATATCATTACTGATGTGAGATGGATCTTGGCTGAAAGCAGAGATTACCAGAAATATATTTGCCTGTGCTTTACTGACTGTAAAAAGGTTTTTGATCATGTGGATCATGACAAGCGCTGGACAACATTGCAAACAATGAGTATTCCAGAATGCTTAGTTGTGCTCATGAGGAACCTGTATATAGACCAAGAGGCAGTTGTTCGAACAGAACATGAGAACACTGAATGGTTTAAAATTAGGAAAGGTGTGCACCAGTGTATTTTTTCGCCATACTTGTTCAATCTGTATGCTGAGCAAATAATTTGAGAAACTGGATTACATGAAGAAGAACATGATATCAGGACTGAAGGAAGAAGACTCATTAACAACCTGCAATATGAAGATGAAACAACCTGGCTTGCTGAAAGCAAAGAGAACTTAAAATACTTATTGGTGAAGATCCATGAATACAGCCTTTGGTATGAATTGAACCTCAATATAAATAAAACAAAAATCCTCAGCACAAGACCAATAAGTAACATCAAGATAAATGGAGATACTATTCAAATTGTCAAATAATTCATTTTGCTCAGATGAACCATCACCACACATTAGCAGCAGTGAAGAAATCAAATAATGTATTTTGCATAAGTCAAACCTGCTGCACAAGACTTCTTTGAAGTGTTCAAGAGCAAAGATGTTAATTTGAGAATTAAGGTGTGTGCCTGATCCAAGCCATGGTATTTTCAATAACTTCATATGCATGTGAAAGTTGGACAATGATAAACAAGATCATAGAAAACTCCATGCATTTGAGTTATGGTGTTGGAGGAGAGTATTAAAAAAGTACTATGGACTGCTAGAAGAACAAAGATATCTCTGTTGGAAGAAGTACAACCAGAATGCTCCTTGGAGGCCAGGATGGCCAGACTTCATCTCTCATACTTCTGTACTTCTGACATATTATTAGAAGGGACCAGTTCCTGGAGAAGGACATTATTCTTTTTTTTTTTACATGGGAGAACATCAGCTTTATATTCATTCTATCGTATTGTGTTTCATTACAATGATTACAATTCCCTCCATGCATCATCATTCAACAGCATTTGCTTCCAGTCTCTCTGTGTTTTCTTTTGTTTTTGTAAGTACACCAAAGCACTCAGGAGTATATAACCATTCAAACAACCAAAGAGTACATCCCACAAGCCTGCCCCCTGGTTGTCAGCACACAGCCCCTCTCCCTCCCTGAGTCCAGAGTCCCCAGCCGCTCCATCTCGCCAAGTCATCCTCTCTGCCTCCATCTTTGGCAACACTGCTTCTCTGGATAGGGAAAGGATATCATTCTTGGTAAAGTGGAGGGTCGGAGACAAAGAGGAAGACCCCCAATGAGATGAATTGGCACAGTGGCAGCAGCAATAGGCTCCAGTATACCAATTGTGAGGATGGCGCAGGACTGGGAATTGTTTCATTCTGTTGTGCATAAAGACATTATGAGTCGGTACCAACTCGGTACATCTAACACCAACACCAACACATTTCCAAGAGCAGGATTACTGAGTTAAAGCACATGCACATCTTTATGATCTTTGGCATGTATTACCAATAATAACAATTCATTAACTAATATTTACAGAGGTTCTGTGGTTGAGTAAAGAACAGAATTATTGTTTTCATAGTTCTGGGGGCTAAAAGTACTGATCAGGGTCTTGGCTCTTGGCAATCCTCATATGGCATCTGCCTTCTTCATTTTTTTAATGTTTTATTGTGAATTATGTGATAGTTTACATGGGAGAACATTAACTTTACATTCATCCTATCGTATATTGTTACATTGCCATGGTTACAGTCCTCTCCATGCATCATCAAACAACCAAAGGGTATACCCTGCATACCTGCCCCCAGGTCGTCAGCCCCTCTCCCTCTCTGGGTCTAGAGTTCCCAGCTGCTCCATCTCTCCATGTCATCGTCTCTGCCTCCATCTCCGGTGTCACTGTTTCTCAGCGTAGGGTCCCGCTCTCCGCTCTTCTGCCTTGATGGTCCCAGGGACCTCCGCTCCTAGACTGCAAAGTCAGCCACTCCCCTCCTTTTGCTACAAAACATCTACCTTTACCTTTCCAACCCTCACAGTCAGTCCTGATAGTAATTATTCACTATTGTACCACAAGAGAACTATCCACATCTCCTTTCATCAGCCCCACCCAGACAGATTAGATACTACTCAGTGGAGATTCTACCTTCCTCTGCAACCTCTAGATCTAGACTCCCTCTTGAAAGCTTGTAAACCAGTCACTTCTTGCCTTTGTAGCCCCTCCTTCCCATCATTTTGGGTAGCCAATGTCCAAGTTGCCCATCCATGTCTACCCTGTGTATTGAGGAGGTGGGAATGACCTTTGCTGTAAAGATTTGTTCCCTCTTTTGAGCTACTACATCCATAGGTGTAGGTCAAGTTAATCAAATTGTATCAGATTATTCATTTTTCCCTATTATTTTTTCTTCTAGTTGAGCTCTGATCATCTGGCCATTGAAGCCAGGTCAAGTGGGTATTATCTGCAAGTGTGGGTGTTCTTGTGCATATGTCCTCTCTTCTTATCAGCTGGACACTTCATTCTCCACTCTAGTCCTCTGTGGCTATGTTACTGACACTGGACCCAGGAGTCCCCAGATCTTGCCAAACTGCTGGCCAACCAGGTCTCCTTCCAGGTTCACAGGAGTCTATTGAACATGGTTGGACTTAGCTCACAGCTTCATTGTTGTTTTCCCCTAACTTCCCCTTATTAGTGACCAATGTGGCCACCAGTCAGAGCATGTGTCTGCTCGTGTACTCCCATTGAGTCTTAGTCTTGGAAGGGGGTTTGCCCTGAGGGGACCTGACCGCTTGCCTTGATGTCTCCTGGGTGAGCCACTTGCTTGTTCTTGTAGTAGTCAGTCAGACTGCCATATTGTTTTGTATTTTTCCTGTTAGACTTCCTGTTTTTGCTTGTGTGTTTCTGTATCTATGCTGCTCTTTATATAACTCAGAAGGAATTAGATTTGGGATACACCCTATACTGGTAGGGTCCCTGATCTCACAAGCAGTTTGTGCTTAACTGCTTACCTAAAGGTTGATGGTTCAAAGCTACCCAGTGGTGCCACATAAGAAAGCCCTGTCAATCTGCTTCAGTAAAGATTCCTGCCAAGAAAACTCCTATGGAGTTCTACTTTGTAATGCAGGGGACCACCAGGAGTCAGAATCGACTTGACAGCAATAGGTTTTCTACATTGGTTGACCTCAGCTGGCTGATTACATTACAGTAGATTTCATTATGGAAGGCAATTGTGTTATATGAGATAAAGTTAAACCCACAGGTATAGGGTTAGGATTGTAACATATTTTGGGGAGTTTGTGAACCATTCAATCTATGAATAAGCTAAATCCACCATCCCTGCTACAGACAATTTTAGGATGTTATAGAAGAGATGGAGTCCTGATGTGGCTCTATAAGATAAAATGCTAACTGCAAATTTGGCAGTTCAAACCCACCAGCCACTTCTCACTATGAGTCAGAACAAACTTGATGGCACTTAACAACAACAAATAGAAGAGATAAACAAGCATGTATGTGTTAGATGCCATTTAGTTGATTACAGTACATAGTGACCCCGTGCACAACAAATGAAACACTGCCCAGTCCTGCACCACCCTCACAATTGTTACGTTTGAGATCATTGCTGCTGCCTCTGTGTCAATCCATTTTGTTGGGGGTCTTCCTTTTTTTTTCTGACCCTCCACTGTATCAAACATGATGTCCTCCTCCAGGGATTGGTCCCTCCTGATAATATGTCCTAAGTATGAGAGACAAAGTCTGGCCATCCTGGCTTCTAAGAAGCATTCTGGTTGTTCTTCTAAGAGAGATTTGTTAGTTCTTTTCCCACTGATTGCTTTCCATCTTTAGAGTCTTGATAATTTCACAGAAACTCCTTTAATAAGATTTGTTTATGGTAAACTATCTTAATTTTCTTTTGCCTGGAAATAACATTTTGTTCTCATTCTTGAAAGATAGTTTGACTAGTAATACAAATATAGCTTGACCATTAATTTCTTCAAGTGTTTTGAAAATGTTATTTCCCTTTCTTCTGGTATCCAATGTGGTGAAGAAGTTAGCTTTTGGTCTTATTGCTATTCTTTTGTGGATCATCTACTATTACTCACTAGTAGCCTTGTTGTTGTGAGTTTCGACTCACAGCGACCCTGTATAGGGTTTCCAAGGAGCAGCTGGTGAGCTTGAACCGTCAATCTTGCAGTTCAAATCGACCTTGCAGTCTAGCGCATTAACCCACAGCGCCACACCAGGACTCCTTAAGATTGTCTTTATTTCTGTTGTTCTGCAGTTTCACTAATCCTTAGCCCTGGTACTGCAGTGGATTGAGCACTGGGATGCTAACCAAAAGGTTGGTGGTTCAAACCCATGGGATAAATAAAGTCCACTTCCATAAAGATTTACAGCTGTAGAAAACATATGGAATAGTTCTACAAGAAGAGCTCTATAAGGTTGCTCTTAGTCAGAGACTCAACAGTAGTGAGTAAGAGGGTCCAGGAGTAGATTTCTTTTTATTTAACTTGCTAAGATTCACTGGGCCTGTTAACTATGTGATTAATGTCTTCAAAATTCTCAACTGCTATGTGGTGCTGTAGGATAAAGTACTGGACTTCAAGGTCCATTTGAACCACAAGGTCAGCAGTTCAAACTCCATACAAGGTTGCTGTAAATCGGAACTGACTCGACGACACTTAACAGCAACACAACATCTCTTTGATTATGACATCTCTTGTATTGTCTTTTGTCTCTTTCTGATATTCTGATACACTTATTGGATAAAGGTTAAACTTATGCGTTTTTTTTTTGTTTTTTTTTTCTATGCTGCATGATAGCTCTTTAATTTTCTGTCTCTGGTTCTCTGTGCTGCATTCTGTGTAACATCTTCAGATTGATCATTCAGTTTCTAATTTGCTACTCAATCAAATGAACTATTATATTTTCATTTCTACAAGGTATATGTCATGTTTGATACTTTCCTTTTCTTTTGTCATGCTTCAATGGTCTCTTTTATTTCTGTAAGCATATTAATCATAAGCACTTTATATTCTATAGTAATTATTCCAACATCTACAATTATGAGTCTGATTCTACATTTTGTTGTGTTTGCTGATTCTTGTGAATGGCAGATTGTTTCATTATGTGCCTGGATGATCTTGTGTTGTGTCCTCATGCTCACATATGTAGGATTTCTCTGAAGTATTTGAGCAAGAAGATTTTTGTTTGCTTCTGCCAAGACCTAAGCAAACCACTTTTAAAAGTCTTTTGTGTGAGTGTGTACACTTTGAATTTTAAACCTGATTAAGCATGCATGGACTTATGGTTAGAAATTCCCAGGGGAGAATTTTTCTTTAATTTCCCTCTCCACTCAGACCTGAAGCTCAGATAGATAAATATCCCTATCACTTTACTGGGAAGGGCAGGTTTTTACCTGATTCACCACTGAGGACACTTCCTTTCAGTGCTCCTGGCTTAATGCGTGGGATGTCTATTTTGATTTCCTACCTTGTACAGGCCCCAGACTTTGTCTCCTGTTATTTTCTGGGGTTTGTTAAAGCTTAAGGTCCTGACTCTCAGGACAAACAGAACCTCAGTGCTAACTTTCTGAGCACGACTCACATTTCCTATGGTCTCTGACCTTGGGATATTCCTTTTATATTATCCTCAGCTAGGCCCGGAATTAAAAAAGATCTCCAAAAAACAATTTTACTGCAAGTTTTAGGTGCTGTCTATTGTTTTTGTTGTTATTAAGTGCCTTCAAGTTGGTTCCGACTCATAATGACCCTTATAGGGTTTCTGAAGAGTGGCTGGTGAGGCTGAACTGCCAACCTTGCAGTTCAAACAGGCCTTGCAGTCCAATCCATTAACCCACAGCGGCTTCCCCCTCACCCCCACCCCCATCCTGTTGTTAGTAATGGAGTTACTGTCATGACATTTCAGAGTTGCCAACTTTGCATTGAGATTCTTTGTACTCAAAGCACGCAACAAAATGACCTGGTCCATCCTTTCTAGATCCAAGTTCTTCTCTACGGCTGTCTCAGCCAAGCAGAACCAGAAATATCCTTCCCACTCTTAGCAATCCTTGTAGCAAAAAATCACTTGTTCTATAAAACCACCCTCTCTACTACACCCTTGTGTCCTTCTCTAATTTCACTCTGCTTTTGTGGTCATGTATGTCCTTGCTTTATTTCCCCTTGCCATCCCCAAGCAAACCAGGGGTCTGAGAGGACAAGTGACGGTCTCACCCATGCCCCAGACTTCAGCTCAGTGCTGATCCAATAATAGGCTCATAGACCAGCGGTTCTGCCAGCTCACGTGGGTTCTCTGAGAGATTGTTCTGCCAAGGGACTGGTCGGAAGCAGGCCCATTTACAGAGGGCCTTCTCTACAGACCAACTCACATTCTACAGTGTTTTGGCCTTTCTCGAATGAGTGGTCTTTCTCAAGTGAGCCAGTGTGTGTTGATGTCTTTCCAGAGATGATGGGTTTGGGACTTTTGTTGGGAACCCTTAATCCCAAGAGGGCTGTAGGGTCTTGGCTAGCTCATTTGCAAGACAAGGGTCAATGGAATTGCAGTGTCCTACTGGCCTCATGAAAAAAGAGAGTCCACACGCTGACCTACTACATTTACAGCCCCACACTACTACCCCATAGCCCAGCTGTGAAGACAGGCAGCCCAAGGGACCCGAAGCAGCCCTGGTTTGTCCTGAAAAGGCCCTTTAATAGAAACAGCAATTTAATTTGTCACAGGCGGTTTCTTGCAGTATCCAACCTTCATTAGTTAGCTAATGTGGCAGCGAGGAGTAATGGGATGGACCGCCTGGAAACAGATGGCACTTGGTACCAGCAGAAAGGTGTAATTATATGGCCATTCCCCAAAATGTGCTTCCTGACCATTTGTCCCTGTCCCCTTCCCTCCAGCTCCCCTGTGAAGTTAGTAACCGGGTTATTGAATTCACAAACCTGTCTCAGTAACTTCTGTAGGAAACTGAGCTCATGCACCTCCCCACTTCCTGCAGAATTCTCCCTCCTGGCTGCTTTAGGGACGGAGAGTGGAGTGGGATGAGGGCAAGGACCCCAGCGGCTCAGTCTGACACCCAAGTCATGGGAGCTCTGGAGAGTGTCCCTCTTGGGTCACCTTTCTCTAGAACCCCACCCCCTCCATAGCCTGTGTGAATTCTGCCTAGAGTGAATGGCATACCCACTGCATTTCAGCTCCAGGTATCCAGTGGCAGGGCTGCCTCAGCCATGAGAATCAGAAAAATGGGCTCATTCTTGATCTTACTCGGTCCTTAACCAGGAAGTGACTAAGACAGCCTGTGTCCTCCGGCAACATGGGTAGCATTTATCCTCTCAAGTTCTTGATAATCCCCTGCTTCCCAAGGACCTGTCTTGGTTCTGCGATTGGATACCCTTTCAGTTCTAGCTTTGACAATGGGAACACAAGAAGAATCATGCCAAACTCCTATAACTAGGAGACAATGACAGACACAGAGTGTGGAATGTGGAAGTGTCTGGCAGGAGCTGTATAGATACTAACTACCAGGGAGGTTACTATGACTCATGGTAACCCCATGTATGCCAGCATAATATGGGTTTCCAGTGGCTGATTTTTCAGTTTGCCAGGCTCTTCTTACAAGGCACTTCCGGAAAGAATTGAACTTCTTACCTTTGGGTTAACAGCTGAGAATATTAATAGTCTGTACCACTGACGGATTTGTTTTAAATTACAGGACTCCTTTAAAGTGGATCACCTCTAAAACAAAAGTAAGGGCAATCACTTGTCTAGGGAGAGCCTAAGTTTAGTGATACTGAATCTGGGGACAGGGTGACTCCTGAATCACCTGACAGGTTGTGGGAACTCAACTCCCAGCAGACCCTGGGACACTTTGTTTCTCATTTTATAGTCTGAGGTGTCCTGGTTAGCTATTGCTGCATAACAAATCACTCTCAAGCTTAGTGGCTTAAAACAACAGCCATTATTATCCTTCATAGTTTTTGTGGGTCAGGATTTTGAAAGGGTAGGACTGGGGGCTCTAAAATGGAGACTATGATCTGCTGCATAAAATGACTGCTGCAGGTGTGAAGGATCCTGCTGCTCCCCGCTGCAGTCCAGGAAGCACCTCCATGCTGTTTGAGAACCTAGATTAATCCTAGCCTTTGAGAAGACATTGCCATGGCCACTTCTTGGTTTTGCTGGCCACTGGGATCCTCACACTGTCCACTCATGTGTCCTTGGGATCAGGTGATGTGTGGACAGGCCCCAGGTGTGACCACAGGTGAGCCAGCACTTTTCTTGGCCAGGCGCATGTTTGGATTTCTCTGGCCAATGTTTTGTGTAAGGACCACGGATAGCTCCTTTCTTCTACCATTTTGGGCCTCTGCCTACCTCATGACTTGAAAATAGAGCGGTATTTCCTGGATCCTCACAATGCCACCCTCACAGCCAAGGTATCTTTCTGCCCATATCTTTCTGCTCCAGGGCCTGAACCCCAGCTTCATTGCTCAGCAGACTGGCTGTGAATGTGGCTCCTTCGAGGGGCGCCCAGCCACAAAGAATAGGATGAGCTTTTGTCTGGTGGTTTACCGAGTCAGCCACTTCAGGGTGATTGTGTACAAAAATAGCAGCTGAGGGTTGGGGTCTGCTTCCACTCATTATTAACTCTATAGAGTCAGTCCCTCAACAAGCATGAAGCAAAAGGAGCTGAGAGACTTTGCTAGTCTGTGAAGGGTACAGGTCTGCATTTCCTTCCTCAATCCAACCCCTCAAAAGAACTCAAGAGAAGGGGAATCTGTTGTGGATTGACTTGTTCTAACTCCTGTACCCGTGAATGTGACCATGTTCAGAAATAGGGTTTGTGCAGATATAATTAATGAAATCTACATGAGATCCTACTGGAGCAGCCAAAAAGAAAAAAAAAAGAAACCAAAACATTTGTTGTAGAGTCAATTCCAATTTATTGCATCCCCATGTGTATTTGAGTAGAATTGGGCTCCACGGAGTATTTGATGGCTGAGTTTTCAGAAGCAGATCACCAGGTCTTTCTTCCAAGGTGCTCTGCGTTGACTCAAACCTCCAACCTTTAGGTTATCAGTCAAAAGCGTCAATCTTTGCACCCCCAGAATATAGTGGAGTAGGGTGGGCCCTAATCCAATCTGAGTGGTGTCCTTATAAAAGAGGAGAACAAACTCAGAGGGAAGATGCCCCGTGAAGAAGAGGCAAAGACTGGAGTGATGCATCTAGGAACCAAGGAATGCTAAGAACTGCTGGGAGAGAGACAAGGAATGGACTCTCACTCTGAAGGAATATGCATAACTCACCCCTGATCTCAGATTCCCAGTCTTCAAAACTTTGAGACAGTGACCTTCTGTTGTTATAACCACCCAGGTTGTGTGACAGCAGCCCTGGGTCACTCAAATAGGCAGATGGAGGAATGGGGGTGGGGGGTGGGGGGGACATGGGATATAGTCACTGTCACCGCAGAGGTGAGCAACCTGGAGGGGGAGGGATGATAAGGGATTCTGAGGGGTCAGAGGGAGAAAGGACGGGAGTAGCTGAAGGGTCTGCTGAGGATTTTGGAGAGGCACTTGGATTGCCATCTTGAGGAAAACCATCGTAGTAACCGTGGGGATGCCCGTGGAGACCCTGAGCTGGGTGTGTGCTTCTTTCTACAGCAGTGGGTACTGATTCTGACATGGAACTTCCTGGTATATCTTATGTTTTGTTTAGGAGCTCCATGGAGAACTTGGGCCTCAACTTCCTCAGTTATGGACTCCTAGATATGAGCCCAAAATAAATATCCTGTCCCTCAACCTGGTGCAGGAGGGTGGGGACCACCCTGTGGCTGTGAAGGAACAGCCCACATAGCCTAGGAGGAAAAGTACCACCAGGTGCAGTCCCAATGCTCTGACCCACCACGTGGGAGCCCTCAGTCAGGCTGCCCAGCTCAGCTTAGTGTCTCCATGCAGAACAAGCTTGTCAGCATCTGATGAGCTTTCAACATTGAGGAAAGTCTAAGCATCTTCTTCCTGGGTTTACAGAACAGAAATGAGTGTTTCACTTAAACTCTGAGGTGAATGATGCTTTAGGAAGGTGAGGAACTTCTGAGGGGGCCTGCTACAGGCACACAGAGCTCCTGAAATTTGGGGAACTAGACTGTCAGAATTGCTCTGCCACGTGTTGCTTCTCAGTTTCCCTTCAAGGATTTTTGGTTCATTTGTGGCTTTTGTGCTGGGTCTAAGATGAGGGACTGGGTTCTTATGTGTCTGCTCTTTGGAAAGCGTGAGCTCCTGGTAGGCAGGAGACACAGCCAGGACCAGCTCAGCCCTCAGCCCCTGTATGACCTGGAGTGGTGCCTTAATTTCCCCACCTGAAACTTTTCTGGGACTGGAGTTGCCTCCATGGGTTGACTTTGGGCTTGATTTGGGGCTATATCCTACCTCTTCAGCCAATCCCAGGCTCAGTGCAACAAGGATGAGCCATGCCAGGTGGGCCTGGCTGGGAAGGTGAGCCCCTTCTTTCCCAGCTCATGACTCTGTTTTTGGAGCAGAAACGGTGACATATAAGCAGTCAGAGTAGATTTGGGTACTTGGAGTAGCAGGACTGACCTCCCAGGAGCCTCAGTGTTACCCTTTACACAATGAGGGTTATGAGGCATTTCACCCACCTCACGTGGGGGCAAAGGACACAGGGACAGAACACCATAAGCATTTGACCCTGATGCTCTGGTATCTGGTTACAGGACAGGCACTCTCTCTTGGAAAAGTTCATCTTTGAAGTCAGGCCTCTCTAGGCTTGCAGGAATTTGCCCATTTGTTTGAAGTCAGTGGAATAATTAGTACATCAAACCTCATTCCTATTCATGAGGCCAAGCAACAGCACATCTTCCCGACCTTCTTCCGCAATGATATACAGAGTTCATCTCCCTGCAAGGGATGCTCCCCCTTTGTCTTTAAAGATAAGAAGGAAAGGGTTAGAAATGACGGAGTGGTCCTTTGTCAGAGTCCTCAGGAAAACATGGTGGTCATCTGAGGAGGGTAGGAGTGGGGAGGGCCTTGTCCGCTTTGTCCAGGCCCCTTCTCACCTGTGAAACATGACTCAAGTCTTCTAGGGAGAGGTCTGTCACCAACCCCCTTCATAGGAAACCACCCTCCTGTAGTCAGGATCTAGGGACATCCTATGCCTCTGTCTCCTCCTTCAGCCTTAGCAAGTTGGATTGCCTCTACCTTCAAAGCACACCTTCCCTGGAGGGTGCCTGGCTGTGATGAGCTATTTGGAAACAAAGTCTACTCTCTAGGGAACATTAAGCTCTAAGGAGTATCCCTGTGAATCTTGTCAGCAGTCATTCTTCCTTCCTGCCTCATGTTTCTTACAATGTCATCTGGGGAGAGTCTCCAGGGACCTATGGGATGGGGCAGGGGTGGAGGAAATGGTGGTGGTGGCAGCTTGAGTGACCCTGGGGAAACAGACAAGAAAGTCTTAGGCTAGAGCAAGAACAAACAGGAGGAAGAATGAAGGGGCCTGTGAGGATGCCAGGATGAGAAGGAACTTGGGGTGACTGAAGCTGGTATGTCCTTCCACCTTGAGGCTCCCCATCCCCCAGAATCCTGCAGAAATGGGACCCCATCCCCAAATGCTTCTGGGGTGCTCACACTCTTCTCCTATCAACTCTCATTTTCATCCTTCCCCACCACCCACCTCTCACCTCACACCCTCTACCTGTGTGCCCTCCCATAAGGCACCCAGAACCTTTGGCTCCAAGGCTCCCACCTCATGCTGTGCCTGGATGAGGGTTCTGCTGCTCAGTAAGGGAGGGTGACAGGTGATGGTCACATTTACAGGCACGTCAGTGGCTATCAGAAACTGTCTGCTTTCCTCCATCTCTCCTGCCAGAGTGTGAATAGAAAGGCTCACAGCCTACTATAGCTGGGTTCCAGGGACCAGGAGGGCAGAGACTGTCCGAGGCCAAGGGCCCACACAGGCTGTGTTGAGGGTGGTAGAAGGTGGTGAGAAGGAGACTGGGGTCCACTTGCTGGGCCTCTCTGTACGTCACCCAGCACTGAGAAGGAGGTTCTGGTGGGTTGCCTTACCTGTGGGCCCAATCCCACCTGGCTTCTGGCCGCTGTGCCCAGTGCTTCTCTAGCATGGGAGGCCTGAGGTCTCCTGACCCTCCTGGGAGACTCACTATGACCTCAGGCACCTGCAGAGCCAAGCCGACAAACTTTGGCCCTTCCAGCTCTGGACTGAGGATGTGGCTGGGTAAGATCTGGGTCAGACCTGTCCTCTCCCTTTTATCCCCACTATGGAGCATGCCTAGAGAAGATCCCCCATCTCCAGACCTGGGTGGACAAGGGGCTCCAGTGCCTCACAGGCTCAGCTGACACACATTAGCAGTTGTTGCTGCAGGGATTCAGCAAAGGGATGTTGGCTCCTGTCTTTCACACGTAGGAAAGGTTATCTGCAGAGACACAGGCTTTGGGTGGTGTTGAGCTCTGAGAGTGGGCTGTGATTATCTTAAGGAATACGCTCCTCAAACTGTCCTCAGTGTAGACACCAGGAAAATGTACTGCAGGTGGCTTTATGCATGATGCTCCACCAGAATGCTTCATCACATGGACCAGGTGAAAGGGCTGCATAGGCCACACCATCTGTACAGGTATCCGCAGGTGCCCAGTCTACTCTGGGAAGCTCAGCAGCCACCGGAGTGCCCAGCTTTCCTGTCCCAGGGGACAGTATCTGAGGAACCCAGCTGAGTTGTCCAGTGATGAGCTGGAGGACCCTTGGTCTGGGAAGAGGGGACCCAGACTCCCCAGGGTTTATACACCAGCAAGGCTGCCTTGTCCTACACTTCTAGTTCAGAACTCCCATTGTAGAGGAAGAAACCACCCTTCACATCCACACAGATCGTAATCTGGTTGACGGTGGGTGGAGGAGACATGACCGGGGCTGCTGTAAACTGTGGAAGCCTCCACGTGTTGGGTCGCATGGAGGCTGTACACAGCACCCACATTGCAGCTCTGTCCTTTCTGTGTCTTTCCCTCTTGTATCTACTTGTCACTTGTGCCATGTGGCCCTTCCCAAGTCCCCTTGTAGCTCACCTCACTCAGTCTCCCTTCCCATGCCCCCAAGGGACACCGTTCTTGGCATTTTAACCCCCTCTTTAACAGTGCTATTTTTCACTTCGAATCATTGTAAAAGCAATGATACATGGTGACTCTGGATCCCCAGATGCAAACGAGGCACATGGGGCATGGTGTTCAAAATGCTGCAGAGCTGGGTGGTCCTCACGGCCAGCACTGAAGGTCCCTAACTGATCCCCAGCTCCCACTGGGCCTCCCAGCTTCCCCCAGACTTGAGCCTCCTCAGGGCCTTTGGACTCACCCTTCCAGGGGCTGACCACTCCTGCTGGCTCATCCTCATACTGTCTCCACAGAGGCCCTCAGCTCATCTGGACCTGCACCTCTCCCTGACCCCATCCCACCCTCACATTTTGGTCACAGCATTTATCACTGCCTCACACAATGTATGTGTTCCTCCCTTTATCTACCAGGATGTGCTGTATCCTTGGGAAGCCTCCACATTTTCTGCTGGGTGGAGTCCTCCCTGCCAGCGCCCTTGGGTGTATGTCTCAAGGTGAATGTGGTGGTGACGAGGCCAGCGCCTACTCACCCAGCCTGAGTGGCATACCTGTTCAGGGACAATCTCCCTCAGCAGCCTGTTGCCCTCACCGAAGGTGTCCCATGGGCACCTACACATTATCAGGATGCTGGCCTTCAACATCCCCCCGCAACTCTTGTCAGGAGGGAACTTGGCCCCGGGGCAGCTCACTCCCCTTAAACACAAAGCCTGTGGTTACACTGCCAAGTGCAGGAAAATGGTACCACTAACAAGATTCCAGCTTTCTAGAAAATTTACTTTATTAATAACATCTGAATGTACAAATGGACTAAGAATAAATATTTCATCATTTTAGCCTGCACAGCTGTGAGGAATACCACAGAACTCTGCCTCACACGCAAGTCAGAGAGAAAACGACAAAGGCATGTTTTAAAAGCTTTGGGAGGAAAGGCAAAGGAACACTGCACACAGGGCCCTAATGCCTGCGGGTGGTGATCAAAGGCAGCATCTAGGCTCCAGAGGTTCTGTAGGCCTCTACTTCTTTACCTGTCACCTGATAGGAAGTGTGAGGTGCTACTGGCAGAAGTGGCTTACAATCCAGCTGGCATGGCGGGAAGTGATGGTGGGGCTGTCGAGTTATGACGCGAAGGGCCATAGCATGGGTGGGGGTGAGGGTGGGCGCCACTTGTGACATCACCCCGCTGAGTCTGTGTCCAGCATGCTCCTCATGGCAGCAACGCTGAAGCACCTGGTAAGGGCACTTCTTGGAGCAGAGCCCTGACAGGAGGCAGCTTATCTGAGATGCCCCTCGAAGCTGGTATGTGTGCTGCCCGCTTGCTCTTTTTAGCAGTGACCCCTCTGCCCACTGCTGTGCTGGCCAGCTCTCCTGTGGCTGTGCTGCAGCGGGCAGTACTCAAAGTAACAGGGCAGTGGAGGTGAAAGCCATAGGAGTGGCCATGGTGTATGCACGAGAGGACGATACCCTGAAGAAGACCGAGATGTGGAACATTCTGGTACTCCCAACATCTGGGCAAAGGAGGACATGCTCCCCGCTTTCCAGGGCCCCCAGGACCTCTGCAAATCTGGCTCCACCTCCCCTGTGCCCACAAGGTAATACAAATCACATGTGGCCCACGCTGGGAACAAGTGTGAGGGTAGGAGCCAGGAAAAATCTCTGGTTGCCACTGTAGATAGAAACTTCAAATCATCTCCCATACAGACGCAAGGGACAGTTTCTATTATGTCGTCTAGAGTGGCAGAGCACACACCAGGCCTCTTGGCAACATCCATGACTCGCTCAGAATAGGCAGGAAACGGGGGCAGCCAGATAGGCTGCCAAAACCAAGGCATAAATACTCAGTATGTTTTCATCATCAGTGTTCACAGACCCGAACTAGGCACCCAGCTGAAATCGCTGGAAAGCAGAGATGCGTTTTAGCAGCAGACACTGCCAGTGACACCAGCCCAGGCTCCACTGCAGCACACTGCTCTGAGAGCAGCTTCTCTCTGCCAGCCAGGTGCCCAGAGCAGCCCCTCACAATGATGCAGTGTCCTCAGAGGGAGCCCACCATGGGACCCGGGAGGGCGCAGCGCCTCCTCAATACACGATCTCCCAGTGCGTAGGCTGCTCACAAGCTTTCTCATGGTCCCCACAGAATCTGTTGTATGTTGTCTTAGGGTCCAACCCCAGGATTTCTCTTTCTTCGTGAATCCGGAAGGAAAATGTTGACACTGAGGTGCCAATAAAAAACCTGCAGGGTAACAGAATTGAGTGAGGGGAGTTACACGAACCCAGCAAACCACACCCACAAAACTCCAGATGCTTGTGCAGTCACGGTCCCCGCAATCCTGGGGTACCTGCCCTCTGGCCAGGTGTTCACTGTGGCTGATTCTCTCTCCTTTTCCCCACATAGGGCCTCTGGTTGTTATCACAGAATGCCCAGAATACAATGAAAGATGAGCAGACGTATGAAGAGGTTCAAGAAGCTATGCAAATCTCAAGAAGGACAGACAAACATACATGTCAAACTACTAAAAAACAAAGAATGGGAGAAACTTAAAAGCAGTCAGAGGAAAAAAGGCATGCTCCCTTTAGAAGGGCAGTTGTTGTTGTTGTTAGGTGCCATAGAGTAGGTACCAACTCATAGCAACCTTACACACAGCAGAACCAAACACTGCTCGATCCTGGGCCAACCTCACTACTATTGCCACACTTGAGTCCATGATGCTGCCACCTGGCCAATCCATCTCGATGGGGGTCTTCCTCTTTTTCTCTGACCCTTCACCTTACCAAACATGATATCCTTCTCCAGTGACATATTGTCCCTCCTGACAATATGTCCAAAGTATGAAAGATGAAGTTTGGCCATCTTGGCCTCCAAGGAGCACCCTGGCTGCACTTCTTCCAAAACAGATCTACTGGTTCTTCCAATATTCTCCTCCAGCACCATAACTCTAAGCATCAGTGCTGGCTGCTTTTAGGACTATGTCTAAGAGCTGATGTCCTTCCTCAGTTTGGGTAGTTCCTGGACATTATCTCTTTATCTATTGTTTCTGTCCCAATTGTTTTGTCGTCTCCTTCTCAATTCCACATACACGGTGTTGTTACTAAGTGCGGTTAAGTCAATTCTGACTCACAGCAAACCTGTATAGGGTTTCCGAGGCTGTAAATCTTTGTGGGAGCAGAAAGCCTCACCTTTCTCCCATGGAGTAGAGACCTTGTGGTTTGCGGTTCAGCGCTTATCCTCTGGAGCCACACTGCTTTAGATTCTATTACCTTTTAATTTTATTTTTCTACAAACTCTGTGAAGCCCCCTAACTCAAAAGATTGTTGGACCATGTCCCACTTATTTCCTATACTCTCTTCTCTATCCCATCCTTTAAAAAAATCTTTGTGCTTCAGTTTGGAGATTGCCTAGTGATGACTTGTCTTGAGGTTCACCAATAATGTCTCCTAAAAATTCTAGCTTCAGGTACTATCTTTTGTGTATATGCCAATTTGATTCTTTTAAATGGATTCTAATTGTCTGACGAAGTTCTGTATCCTTTTATTTTCTTTAACATATTAATCACGGTTAATAAAGTCCTTACTTTGCTAACTCTAATACTTGGATCATCTATGATTTTCCCTCATTAACTATCAGTCACACTTGTTGTATCTTCACATGACTAGAAATTTATTATACGCTGAACATCTGACAAATGCTGGGAATGGTGTGTTTCTTAATGGTGGTCATAGGAAGCCCAAAACTGCATTTTAGACACCTCAGCTTCTCTTTTCTCCCAGCCTCTGAATATATGGCACTTAGCAACATTTCAAAACAGTACCTCTGCTTGTCTTCCTAGTCAACTCACCCACATGTTCTTCCCCCGTCCCCATCAACATGTTACATCTGGGAATCCAGATAAGGATCCCTCTCCTCTCTGCTGAATTACCAGTAGTGACTATGCCATGAAATACTTCACGTTCCTTGGACCCTAATAAATGTTAGGCCCAGTCCCTTCATCCTGATTCACTCCTTCTTCAGCACCATGTGAACTCGTGAACTCAGTGTGCTGCCCTAAGTGTGCTCCTGTCTAAGACCTGTGCGACACCACTGTCATCTCCCTGTTTAGGTTACTGCATGTTCAACTGTGGCTCTGCAGTCAAAGACCCCTCAGTACCCAGGCAGGTGGTTGCACCAGCTGACCCCCCGCCCCCCGGGTGGCTGTGTGTTTTCTCCTGCATTGGGCTCTCATTTAACTCCTGCACTGGTTGTTGGTGGTGTGCCATGGAGGTGGTTCTGACTTTGAGTGACCTTTATAGGGTTTCCGAGGCTGTAAATCTTTGCGGGAGCAGAAAGCCTCATCTTTCTCCCCTGGAACTGATAGTAGTTTCAAACTGCTGAACTTGAGGTTAGCAGCCCGATCTGCAACCTTACCTATCCATATTGGTCTAATATTTACACAGTGTGGGTTACAGAAATCTGTCTACTCTGTGAAAATATGTTGAATTATATGCTTCTTAATTTCTGCACTTCTCTGCATGTATATGCACTAAATGTCAATGAAAATACTAGTACCAAGTAAGAGACAAATGGGTTAATCCCTAGCAGGTCAAGAAATCCTCAGAGGGAGAAATACTGAATAGGACCACTGCTGTAAAAGACTAAGAAAAAGAACCCTTACTAAAGGGAGGGGATTCTTTGCTGGTTACCGGGATATGGGGGGTAGGGTGAGGGGAGGGAGGGAAGGTGGAACACAGGGTAGGGAATAGACACAGGATAGTTTGGGTGGTAGGGAGGGGGACGATACACAAGAAGAGGGAGGGGAATGGAAGGACAAGACAAATGGGAAAACAATTAGGCAGGTTTGCATGGGCTAAGTAGGACAGAGGGCATATGCACAAATGATGCATGCACAACCTTGGAACAACAGGGCTCTGGGATACAGGGATTGAGACATGGTAGAAATGTGCAAAAGGGGGCAAATAACGTTAAGATGCTTGGCTGTGTTTTGAATCTTGGTTTCCCTGGCATACCATTATAAAATGGACACTTGCAGGGGAGAGAAAGGAATAGCCAGAAATATCACCATAGAAAGCTTCTAAGTCCATCTTCTGCCTATAACTGATTGGAATATCTAAAATGGGGCTACAACGTGCCCAGTGAAGGAGGCTTCCTGTGGAGCCTCTGCATTACATAAGACCACAGGTGAAATCCTGAACCTCACCCAGAATCATCTGAGGTAGGAAATTTCCACTTGAGGGCAAACAGACCAGCCTGGAGCGACTAGAAGAGCAGAAGAAACTTCTTGAAACAAAGACAGACAGCAGAAATACAAAACAATAACAGCAGTCCGACTGATTACTACAAGAACAAGCAAGTTGCTCGCCCAGGAGACATCACGGCAAGTGGTCGGGTCCCCTCAGGGCAAACCCCCTTCCACAACTGAGACTCAATGGGAATACACAAGCAGACATGCACTCTGACTGGTGACCACGTTCATTACCGATAAGAGGAAGCGAGGGAAAAACAGCAATGAAGCTGCAAGGTAAGCCCTACAACGTTCAATAGACTCCTGTGAACCTGGGTGCAGACCTGATTGGGCAGCAGTGTGGCAAGACCTGGGGACTCTTGGGTCCAGAGTCAGTGGCTATGTCACTGAAGCATTCAGGTAATAAGAAGAGAGGGCATATGCACAAGAACACCCACACTTGCAGATAATACCCACTCGACCTGGCTTCAATAATTGGATGATCACAGCTCACCTAAGAAGAAAGAAGAGGGGAAAAAAGAGTAATCTGATACAATTTGATGAACTTGACCTACACCTATGGATGTAGTAGCTCAAAAGAGGGAACAAATCTTTACAGCAAGGATCATTCCCAACCCCTTCATACACAGAGTAGACAGGGCAACTTGGACATTGGCTACCCGAAATGTGGGGGCTACAAAGGCAAGAAGTAACTGGCTTACAAGCTTTCAAGAGGGAGCCTAGATCCAGAAGTCACAGAGGAAGGTAGAATCTCATTTAGTAGTATCCAATCTGTCTGAACGGGGCTAATGAAAGGAGATGGGGGTAGGTCCCTTGTGGTACAATGGTGAATAATTGTTATCAGGACTGACTGTTAAGGTTGGAAATATAAAGGTATGTTTTGTAGCAAAAGGATGGGAGTGACTGACTTTGCAGTCTAGGAGCGGAGGTCCCTGGGACCACCATCAAGGGAGAAGAGCAGAGTGCGAGACCCTACCCAGAAAACCAGTGATGCCAGAGATAGGCAGAGATGAAGGTGTGGAGAGATGGAGCAGTTGGGAACTCTAGACCCAGAGAGGGAGAGGGGCTGTGTGCTGACGACCTAGGGGCAGGCTTGCAGGGTATACCATTTGGTTGTTTGATGATACATGGAGGGGACTGTAACCATGGCAATGAAAATATATACGATAGGATGAATGTAAAGCTAATGTTCTTCCATGTAAACTATCACATAATTCACAATAAAACATTAAAAAAAAAAAAAAAAATGCTCAGAGGTATATCTCTTTGAATAAACTCCTTTAGTTGCTTATCCAGTGAAAAATAAACTTACTTCCAAGAGAAGACCTGAATGACTAACAAGCAGATAATGAGATGCTCAAACCTACCAGCAGACTGAGAAATGAAAATTTAAATGAGATCCCAAGTTGGCAATCATCAGAAAGCTGGGCTTTGGTGTGAGGAAACAGGAGGTCTGGCTCACCAAGCTGAAGTCCAATCTGTCAGTGCTTTGTGAAACCATTCATGTGACCCAGCTCTCCCTTTCCCGTCTATAGACCTCAGACATGCTTGCTCCACTGAGGTGCATACAGGGACACACACAAGGACGTTTACGGCAGCACAGGTGGTTGGGGTGGGGAGTCAGAGGCCACCGTGGCTTCCATATCCCCAAAAGATCCACAAATGAGACTGGTGCTGGACAGAGTCAATGCACTAGAGTGCATACCACACGGAGAGGCCCAGGCACAGGAGTGAGAAATAGGAGGAGAAACATAACTACACACAGTATCACTAAAGTACGTTTTTGCCCCTCTTGCTTGCTCGCTCTCTCACACACAAACACACACAAGGTGGTGGGGTGGCAGAAACTTCTAAAAGACAGGATGAAAGGCAAGGGGCTCTGGAAGTGGCCAGGAGCAGAGGTGTCCATAAGTAC
The DNA here is from genome assembly GCF_000296735.1 of Chrysochloris asiatica. Lineage (NCBI taxonomy): Eukaryota > Metazoa > Chordata > Mammalia > Afrosoricida > Chrysochloridae > Chrysochloris > Chrysochloris asiatica. The sequence continues at coordinate 1,005,276 of NW_006408909.1, forward strand.
CTCTGCAAATGAGAACACAAATTAAACTTGGGAGGAAGCCTAGCCCAAGGAAATGCCTCCACATGACGAACCAAATGAGACGATCAGACACACAGAGGAGTGCTCATTTTGATGCCTTAGTAGATGAGCTTTTGAGAAGGAAGAACCTTTTGAACAACAGCCCCACATGCTTCCCTGCACACGTAGACCCGGCAGCACCTGGCATGGGAGCAGATCCACTGGTCGATGATGGCGACACCCCCATCTTTGTAGAGCTCCAGCTCCTCCCAGGTGGGCTCGAACCTCACCATTTCAGGCAGAAATTTCTTTAGCTCTTCATAGTCTGCAAAGAAAAGACCAGACCTATGGGAGGATATCTGTACATGGGTATTTACCATTGCTGTAAACATAAGCAGGAATTTGCTGGGGCATGGTGGTAGCAGTGGTGGTGATGTGCCCTCAAGTCAGTTTTGACAGTGTTTATAGGGTTTCCAATGAGTGACTAGTAGGACTGATTCACCAACCTTAGCAGTCCAGTGCTGATCCCACAGTGCCACAGGGAACAACATTATGAAAACTCTTAGACATTACCAAACACCTTGAGGGAATGAAGTGATAGGCTTGGGGGCTCAGGACTGTAGTCTTGTGGGACACCATGGTCCCTTGGCACCACACAGTCCACCACAAAGACAGTGATCTACATTCTATTCTGACGAGTAGTGACTGGGGGTCTTAAAAGCTTAGGTGTAGCCATCTAAGGTACAACTGGACTCCAGGTGTGGTGCTGTAGTGTCGGGGACCCGCCTCGACATAGGGGTTCAGTTCACGACGAGGAGATACCTGATGGCGATTCATATATATCAATAATACACATAAGGAGACAAAGAGAGAGACAATGAGGCAACACTGTAGGATCAGCACTGGCCTGTGAACCACAATGTCTGCAGTTCAAACCCACCAGCTGCTCCTTGGAAACCCTATACATGGTCGCTATGAGTCAGAACTTGTTGCGGACCGTGTAAGACTGGTCAGAGGTTCGAGGCCCTATAGGCCCAAGTGTAACAAATGAGGTCACTGGCAGTTAATGGCAAATTGCTTTCGTCTTAATATTCAGTTATATATATTAAATTAATACACAGAGCCTTTGATAATCCACAGATAAATGTGATATTTTCCTAAAGCTGAGACTAAAGGTTGCAAGGTTAAGCCTTTCTCCAAAGGATTAACTAAAAATATCTTAGCTACTTCTCGGTTCTTTGTTCTATAGACAAAGACCCCATCC
>NW_006408909.1:1007031-1025662 GCF_000296735.1 Chrysochloris asiatica
GTATCCACCCTGGCTTTGGGGTGCCTCATTGTCTCTCTCTTTATCTCTTTCTGTGTATTCTTGATATACTGCAGTCGCCATCAGGTATCTCCCTCCTCGTGAACCGGACCCCTATGTCGAGGCAGGTCCCCGACAAGAACTGACTTGATGGCACTCAACCAGATACAACTGTTAGTCTCTTCCTGTCTGGAGGAAAGAAGAGTGCTGAAAACTGAAGATGCTTGGAAACAATTGTCCAACGGAACACGTGACCATCAGTCTCCATGATCCCGAGACCAGAAAACTAGATGTTGTCATGCTGCTACTACCAGCTATTATGAAAGGGGATCACATTAGAAAGTCCTGGATAGAGTGGGAAAAAATATAGAAGAAAATGCAAAATCACAAAAAACACCAGGCTTACTGATCAGATACAAAGTGGTGGAACCCCAAGACTAAGGGTCTTAGTCATCCTTCTTGTCTGAAACTGAACTCACCCCCGTGGTTCAATTTTCAGTGCAGCAGTAGATAGGCCATTAAGGGGAACACCACCACCAGTGAGGTACACACATCACAGAATGGTCAACCATGTGAGCTCAAAAGGACAGCATTTACCCAAGGACAAATTTCAGAAGGGTTGGCAAAGGAGGAGGAATGGAAACAAGAAACCCAGGGAGAAGCGGGGTAAGTGAGGTTACACTGACGGGAATATAATTATTGAGATGAAATGAAGTGTAGGATTTTCTGAATATAATACTGATGACCTGTTCTGTAAACCTTTACTTCAGTTCACACACACACACAGTCCTGTGAGCCAAAATCCACAGACCAAACAGACAAGCACTTGAAATGGAAGACATGCTCGCTCTGTTACGTATGAAAGCTTCAGAAGGAGCTAGCGAGCTGGACAGTCACTCAAGGATGGAGCCAGTGAACTGGGAAGAGATCAGCAGATACACAAAGTTCAGCTCTACGCATCCTGCCAGGAGGTTCCTGGAGAGGATTCAGGTGTATGCCTACTGTTGCTAAGTACTGTAGAGTTGGTACCTGGTACCGACTCAGCAACCCCGTTTTTAGGTTTCAGAGGCTATAAATTTTTGCAGGAGCAGAAAGCCTCACCTCTTTTTCTGTGGAACAGCTGGTAGGCATGAACCAACAACTTTGTGTTTGCAGTCATGTTTATCCTGCAGCGCTACCACACTCTCTGATGGATACTGGCTGTTCAGTGCCGTTGAGCTGGCTCTGACTCTTAGTGACTCTGTATGGGGTTTCTGAAGAGAAGCTGGTGGGTTTGAACTGCCAACCATTTGGTTAGCAAACCAGTGCTTATGCTACAGCACCACAGGGTTCAGAAGAGACGAGTACAAGCTAAAGGTCACATGGCATACCTTTCCTCACAGCATCAGTGGCCACAAACACCTTATCCAGGTGGTGGGTTTTCATCAGGCTGCGGATCTTCTTCACAGCACCTTCCAGACTGGGCACATCCTCTCTGTGCCCCCAGATAAAGTCCTTCCTCCTCAGGTGAACACCAAGGTAGGGACCCCCGAGTGAAGAACCCAGTTTGACCTATCAGAGAACGACAGGACATGCTGAGCCGAGTACAGAGGCTCTGTGTTAGTGTCTGCACGCAGCACAAGGTTACGGACAAGGCCTCTCAACTCAAGAGCAGGGTGGTGAGAGCGGGAGGTGCCTTCTGGGCACTTGGGGCCCCTAGGATGTGGAGGATGATACTCAGAATGGAGGGTGCCCTCAGAATGAGGGAGCAGCTGAGAACTTGGGGGCACAGGCATTTCTACCCAGCACCCTCCAGGTCTGCATCAATGGGATTCCTCTGGGTAGAATCGGGGGTGGGGTAGAGGATGGATGTCTATGTTGTTGTTGTTAAGTGCCATCGAGTCGGGTCCGAACCATAGCGACCCTGTACAGGGTTTCCGAGGGTGTAAATCTTTACGGGAGTAGAAAGCCTCATCTTTCTCCCGTGGAGCGGCTGGCAGTTTCGAACCACTGACCTTAAGGTTCGCAGCCCGATTCGTAACCACTACGCTACCAGATATCTATATAAGACCATAAAGTGAACAGATACCACAGACCCTTCTACTTGCATGGAACATAAATAGGAAAAACCAACCGTGCAGAAGAAACAAGCGGACACTAGAACAGAATGGCAACATCGGTGCTATGGAGAGAACTGGATCAGCGGTTCTCTCTTCCTCAGACTCACATCAGGCAAGGGCAGCACACATGCTACTGCCTCCTTCTGCTAACTTCCAGATTTGTCATCTCATTTCCTTTGAAAAACACCCCTTCTAGGTTATTGGGACATGTCATAATCCCAGTTGTGGGCGAGAAAGCTGTGCTGAGTGAGTCCCAAGGCTGCATGGAGGGAGGCCAGGGGAAGGCACAGACCCATGCCCTGTAAGGAGGTACACAAAATCTTTGTCCTGACTTTCCTACATGAATGTGAGTTAGTGTGCCTCTACTGTTGGCATCGACACTCTCATTAAGATGGAAAAAAAGATAAGAAAGATAGAAGATACCTTCATCTTGGTCCAGTCTTCCCCAAAGGGGATCCTGTCAGCTTCATTGGTGGAGTTGAGGTGGCGGCTCCTGAACTCATCCCCGACCACTCGCAAATGCTTGGCAAACACCATGCTCCGCCGGGTCTGTGGGGCCAACAGGAGAGCTGCTGGGGGTGGCAGAGCATGCACGCGGGTCAGGGCGCACCCCAGCTGTCAAAGCAGGTACTCAACACACTGGCATGACCTGCCAGTCCCAGGAGGCACTGCTTCTCAGCCTGCCCCACCTCGGCTACCGTCCTGTCACTAGTCAGCCTTTATGGTGCCTTGAACAGAAACGCCAACCACCATCACCTAGCATTCTTGGAGAGTCCCGTTGTGAGCAGGTTATAACATCAATTCATGGAATCACACTCATCTTTGTTACAATGAACTGATTACAACAAATTACAGTTAAAGATTTCCCAGTACTGGCCTTTTGGGGGCTGGAGAAAGCTCTGGCTGAGGGAGGGCCATAGCCCTCACCAGGCTGCCCCAAAGACCACAGAGACCAGGGCTGAGGGGAGTCAGTGCCCTCAGAGACTGATGCAGCGGGATGAAGACCCGGGCAGTGGAACGACATGACTACTTGTGGATGAATGTGGCAAAGTCAACAGCAGTAGGACACTGAGCAGATATGCTCTAGGGATGAGGCGCTGCCCATGCCTTAGGACAGCGCCCTAAGACAGGGATTATTACTAGTGGAGAGCCTAACTTCTGCCCACCCAGCCCAACCCCAGAGTGTCAGTAGAGGGAATTTGAAACCCACCTCTTCCTGCCCCTTGGACCCACAGCTTCAGTGGGTAGGGCAGTTCCTTAATCTGTGGTCAGTGGGCCCAGCTGAACACCTTCAGAGGGAATTTGGTGGTGATGGTGGAAGTGATGGTGTGCACAGCAGAAAGCCATGTTTTTCTTGCAAACAAAATGCTGTGATTGCCCACAATCTAGCTACCATAATCAGTAGATCAGGTCAAGTTGGACTGCTGCCTGGGGCAGGGGCTGCCCTGAATGGTCTTTCTGAGGACCTGAAAGTGACAGGGGTCCAGAGGGTACCTCCACCCAGGGCCCCCGCTGGGGTTGGGAGATGAACACACATTCGAGTAGCCATATCTTTCTGCCTTGGTTTCCCTGCCAAGGCATTTGTTAACTTTTACTCAGTGAATACTTTTATTTTGGCCGTTGTCAGACTGAACTGCACAGTGATCCATTGCAGTAAGGACGACTGACTGTTTGCCAGCACAGATGCCCAAGCTGCTCACTGCAGCCGACACCAACTGTCTGCACACCACTGGGAGGGTGAGAATGCCCACTGCTCCTGACCTCCAGTTAGTCTTTTCAAGATTGCCGCCGCCGCCGCCGCAGCATTGCCATCCAAAGCTAAGTACTCCCCATTACAGCAGAAAGTGAGCCCAATATTAAGGACTCACTGAACAAATGATTCCTACAGCTTAAAGTGAAAGACAGACACGCAAAAAAGAAGAACCTTCAGACGTGGAAAGGGCAACCAGGATGTATTCTCCCCAGTCAGGGACAGAACACAGGCACCCGGGGACTGTTCACTGCCCTGCATCTATGTCGGGCAGTGATCGACATTCACAGTAAAGCTGTTACAGGCCCAAACCCAGGACTTCTAAGAGACTATTGTTCTTAGTCAGCAAAGTTGAAAAAAGGAGTTTTGGATGGTTGTTAACGTTTTAGAACTCAACCAACAAAATTCTGATGCCATAAACTGAGAAGCAGCCCAGAGGGAATACTCACATCCCAGTACTCCTTGCCCCCATAGTGGTCATGAAGCAGGTTCTCGGCTCTGTCCAGCATGACAGACCTATGTTTACACAAAAGACAAACAAGGAATTAAAAATAGTTATACCACACTCTTGAGAAAGCATCAAGTGTAAGGGTCCCGGGCCAGGGAATAACCCAGGACAACTTTGGAAGGGGATCTTAGCCTTCTGGAGCCACCAGGGTGCATCTTGGCCCATTTTCACGCAGATTCTAAAAAGCACTTGCCTAGCCTTCTGCACTTGACTCTGAAAGTGAAGTTCTAATCCCTAATTAATTTAAACACTGAGCCAGGTGTCACCAAACTCATTTGTGACTGTAACCTAAAACAGAAAACACACAAAATTAAAAAAATAATAAATAAATAAAACCTCGCAATAAATTAACAAAAGTTCACACCAGGAATGCAAAGCTGCTTTGTATATTATAGTAATTAGGATGCCCATTACCTAGCTCATTCCCAGGTGATGGGTACCACAAGACATCCAAGTCAGTATTCACTTCAGTGGAAATCATCACTGCAAGCAGCCTCAGGCTGAGAGGGGCATCCGGCTTAGCAGTGAACCCTCGAGTCCCTCCCTCTTGTGCAAGAAGAGGGAGAAGAGCAAATGCCCATCACCAAAGGAGCCACACTGGAAACAGACCCGTGTCCACTCTGGCTGGGCATTGTGGTGGTGACAAATGGGAGGAAGGCACTGTGCAAGGCCTGTACTGGAGTATGGGGGCACAGTTAGAACCCTGCCTCACTCCTACCACAAAATACACTTCAGATCACGCAGAGTTCATTGTAGCAAACAGATCCGATCAATGCAGACTGAGAAAGAATTTCTAAGAATCCTAGGATGGTGAAGGTTGGAATAAAAAACCCTAGTAGCATTCATAACGGATTGATAATTAGACTACATAAGGTTATAAATTTCCATTAAAGAAAAACAACAAAAAACTGGCAAAAGATTATGTATATACTTACACAGGTGGCTCAGAAACAAATTCAAATGGACTTTTAAGTAATGTCCTACTCTCAAAATCTAAGAAATACAAGTATAACAGACCAGACAGTCCACCTTTTAACGTACAAACGCAGAGACTGGAGTGGTCTTTGACATGTCCACTACTGGGGTGTGGGGACCACTCTCATCCCTGTGTGGGTGTGCGGACAAATCCTAGTAAAACAGTACACACCCGGGACCCACGGGTCCTGTTCTGGGTACACACCTACATTTTGCCTTTCTTACATTTGTGCAGACTTCTCTAAAAACATGTGACCTATTTGCAATAGCAGACACTTGGAACCCACGAAAAGGCCACCCACATGGGCAGGCGCAAGTCATTCACATTTTCACCTCACACAAGAGGTGGCTGCAAAAGAATTGGGGGCTCTCTGTGTGTGGGTACCAAGCACCAAGATCCAGAGGCAAGTGGAGAAAAGCTAAGAAAAGCTGTGTTAGAACAACTTTCTACCAATTATGTTAGAAAATGTACATGAAGTGGATAAAATGAAGAGAGGGAATCGATCTCAGCTCCTAAGATCCAACTCGGTGACATGTGTGGTTCATTTGGGCTTTAAAGGGAGATGGCTCTCACAAACTGACAAGTGAAGATGTCAAGTCGAGCACTTTTTTGGTAAAGCTTTCATTACCAGAGTTTTATTATCTGTATCTTTATAAATCTGAGTTTTATTAGTCTTTGGACACATAGTATCAGTAACTGCTGCATCACTGTAGTAAAACACAGAATTGATGTCAACCCCACTGCAGTGAGTCGAGTCTGACTCAGTGAACCTACAGGACAGAGCTAAACTGCTCCATAGGGATTCTGAGACTAAATCTTTATGGGAGTTGACTGACTCATCTTTTTTCTGAAGAACATCTGGTGGATTTGAACTGTCGACCTTGTGGTCAGCAGTCCAACGCTAAACCTACTGTGCCGCCAGGGGTCCTTGTATTAACTACAAAATGTACCCCAAAACCCCCCCAAAAAACAAAAAACCACAAAAAAATTAAGTACAGTGCTCCATAACTCAAATACATGTTAAGTAAACTGGGGGACCACCTTTAATTGGATACAGTGACCATCTTTAGGGACAGTAACAGAAAAAGTCAAGTTTTGATTTTATTATAAAATGTCACAACTCCTGCAGAAATGTGCGTAAAATTGCAAGGTACAGTTAAGCAGTTCATAAAACAGACCCTTACACACCTCAGCCTGGTAGGGAAGTGAGCTTTCCTACAGCTGCCGTCAGGACTTTCTGGGCATCTCCTGACATGTCCACGTCCACACAAGGGTCCCTTAACAACACTGATGCCTGTTTCTCAACTTTGTGTAAAATGACCAGAATGTATTTAGATTTTGCATTTTTGACTCCTCATTCCATCTATATGATTATTCCTTGCTGCAGGTAGAAGCAGTTGGCTCCCTTCTTCACCCAGTGATGTCTCAGTCTGAACATACGATATGATCTGCTATCTCATGTAGTGATGACGATATGGAAGTTATCCAGTCTGGGAAGGTATGTACAGTGTCCCAGTGCACACCTGTCTGGGTGTGTAGAGGGGTGGTGCAGGAAAGACTGGATGTGACGGTCACAGGTGGACCACCTGCTTCAGTGGATGGCACCAAACACAAACCCCAGGAGTTTCCAGATACACCGCCAGTGGCAACAGATGCACTTCCCTGCCAATACCTTCTGACAGTGTCCAGTGCTCTTGTGATATCGGGACTGGGCATTCCCTCGGTATTGTGGCCATCCATGTTCCATCCTGTCAATGACTTCTGGGGTCACTGGGATGGTCATGTGGCTTCTCTCCTTTACTGTGACTGGTGGTGAATGACCCTGAATAAACCTTCAAGGTTAAGGCAACTTTGAAGCAGCTCCATCTGGGTGTGGCACACTATCCTTGTATGTGCTGCCAAGCTCTGCGTGGGTCTCAGTGCTGGATGCTGGCCCTGATGGCAGGTGTGAGCAGCCTGCAGGTTCCTCTCCCACAATCTTGTCAGGTCTTGTGAACTGAGTTCAATTCCCTCTCCTTTATCCACTTCTACATTTTCAAACTTACTGGTATTAAGTTGCTCACAATGCTGTTTCCTTGCCTGCTTTTATGCCTACGGTACATGGAGTAACTGCCCTGGTTTTCTGGTGACCCGGGTGAGGCTCTTAATCGCTTGTTAGCAGTCTGTCCACTTTACTCACCTTTCTAAACTTAAAAAAAAAAAGTTCATTGAGTGATTCCATCTATCTGTCATTTTCACTGGTTTATTCCGTGGTGGTTCTCTCTTTTCAAACTCTGCCATGGAAGTCTGGCTCATGATTGTCACACTTTATTTCAAACACACTGATGAAGGGTACACATTTTTCTCTGAGCATGGTTTACTGTGGCCCACATGTTTTACATGTCCTATTTTTCTTAGGTCTGTCTCATCCAAAATAATTCCTGCTCTTCACTATTCCTCTTCAGGATCACTTCACAGTACAGGTTGTGTGGGAGTCGTGGGGGGGAGCTGGAGTTGGATGAGGATGTGACCTTAGATGTCTCTTCTGGAGCAGGCTGAGTAGACATGTGGGGTCCTGGGACAAAGTTACTAGGGATGCAGTGAACACCTGTGTGCCCCTTGACCTCCACCCTGACAGCATTCCTCCTAAGAACAGCCTCCATGTGGCTGTAGCCTTGATGGAACCGAGGAGTGGACCTTGGTCAGGCCGCTCAGGGTCCCGGTGAGTCTGTAGCTCCTGTATGTGGTATGAGGACTTGTTCTGATGGAGGTGCCAGAAGGCTGGCCACTCATTTTACACTTAAATTGGGGCGTCCCAGGTCCCCGTCCACCCCAATGGCCGTGCCATCTCTCTTCTCCCTGAGTCTGTTCATGACCCAAAGTCCTGCTGATGACAGTCCCTGTGTGCAAGGTCAGGGATGTGCACCCCACAGATCCCAGCTGAAACTCCAATTCACAGGAGCTAATTTAAAACATCCCTGAGTGAAACAAATGGTTAGCACACTTGGCTGCTAACTGAAAAGCTGGAGGGTTTGAGTCCACCCAGAGGCATCTGAAGAAAGGCCTGGCAAACTATGGAAAAATGTCTCTGAAAACCCGGGAGCACAGTCTGCTCTGATACACATGGGAGTCACCAGGACTGTACACTCGACAGCAGCTGTTTTTTAGTTTTTGTTTTTTTTTAAAGTGAACTCAGCCTTGTTAAGTGTACAGAGGCTGAGGTGGGGCCTGGCCACAGACCAACTTGGGCATGGATGCCACGTCAGGTTTCCCCATCAAACATAGGGGGCTCCATTTTTTGTGGCTCCCAATGATGTGACTGACAAGATTCACATGCCTGAAAGCAGAAATTACTCAAGAAACACTGAGAAAACATGACAAGAAACAGACAAAGAGAACATAAAGACTAGGAGGAGTGGGTTTGGTGGTGGACAAAAAGGACCCAGCCTAGCAGGGAGGGCTGGGGGAAGTGGGAGGAGCTGTGCAGGGGCCCAGGTGCTCCTGGGAGAGGTCTGAGGTCTGTGTCTGCCACACTGACTGTCCTCCTTGAGGTCAGGATCACTCCTGGGAGGGCTAAGTCAGCTGTCCTTATACCACCCTGCCAGGCATATCACAGATCAGTCACGTAGACAGGCAACGAGGGCTCCACCTGTGGACAGATTTTTTTGAAGGGGTGACACAGGTCTCTGTGCCCTTGGAACTTCACTGTCTAGGAGCAAGCCTAGTTCATAAAGATATGTGCATCAAAAGGGTGAGAAAAAGGTCACTGAAAATATCAGAGGAGAGGAAAGGATTCACAAACAAGCAAACCGACCAACCAACTGTTGCAGCAAGGCCGGCTGGCTTGAGTTCCCAGTGCTGGACAGTAGGGTGCGAGTGTGACAAGAAAGAACAGAGGATGGGGAGGGGACTGGGACAGGTTGATGCCTGGCTAGTTTTCTCATCATGACTCTGACTAGGCAATCATGAGCCTGTAGGGGTGGCTGGGATGAGTGTATGGCGAACGCCTAGTGGCTATTTCAGAAGTTGGGCTGGGGACAGTGTCTTTGGACACTTACACCTTGGAACGTAACACACACAGGTTTCTTCTTACCTGTGCATCAAGACAAAAATCTTTCCTCACAAAGGGGCAGAATGTGTGGCACCTGTATCCCTCCTGGGAGGGCCAAGTCAGCTGTTCCATACGCTGCCTCCCAAACACCCAACACATCAGTGACACAAATGCTTGGATGGGGGAGCAAGTCATCCACCTCAGACATTCTCTATTTGTCATCTAGTTAATCAACTACCTAGAGATCCCTACAAGTGGGCAAGAAGATGGGTAAGGGTCAGGAAATATGAAGTCAGTTCTAATGTGCAAAATCTGAGTCAGAAAAACTCACCAGTAGGCTTATGTGCCCACATACCAACAACTCCAGACAGGTCTGCTTCTGAAGTCCAGTTAAGTTAAAGGAAATAACTGTTCTATTGACACTGTCATCACTGGATCCCAACCACCAAATGCTCAGTATAAGTCTCCTTCAGCACCGGTGTGCTCCCAGTTTTCTAGAATTGAAATGGTGCCTCACTAAGAACCTATGCACACAGGTTTACACAATGAGTCAGCAGGAGTGCTGAAGAAAGCCAAGATGGGATCTCTGGACCAAAGTCCCAGGATACTTACGGTGGCAGCAGCAGCTGTGACGTAGTGCAGTGCTGCTGCCTTCATTCAGAGGTGGTCTGCATCCTTAGGAGTGGCCCCCACTGGCTCTGGATTGTGTAGCTGCACTGAGCCCTCAGAGCAGTGGGTCTCATTCCCCGTCTCCCAGCACCCTCAAGGGGCCTCTCAGGGCTATCGGGGAGGTGTGGTCCTGGTCTGCCATCCCCTGCTTCAGGGACTGACAACACTACTGTGGGTTGTGGGGAGAACGAGAGCAGAAAATAGAAAGGGTCTGCCACTGCCAGGTCAATGCCAGGCCAACACTCCCTCTAGAAGACATCTGGGCTCCCTCAGTCCACTCCTCCACATGGGTATAGTGTCTCACCGAGGCCATCCGCCACCTTGTGGTGAGTAGAGGCAACTACACAGAATAAGATGCTACAAAGAGACCATCCCAATCCTCCCTCCTGTTGCTGTTAAATGCCGTGAAGTCCAATTCAAACTCATAGGGACCCTGTATAGAGTTACCAAGGAGCAACTGGTGGGTTTAAACCACCCACCTTGCAATTCAGAGTCACCACGGCCACCACTCACACACACCATTCTCAAAAGGAGGACCTGGAGTGGGGTGAGTACTTCCACCCCAGCCCCGTCGGTCAGCAGTGCTCCTGAAGAGGATCTGCAACCTTTCAAATGGCAGCCCTCGGTAGGAGCTGGGAGCAGACTTGTTCAGTCTCTACCCCCAGCCAACCATTAGAGGTTCCAGCTGTGTTCACTCCCTGATACACTGTCACCCCAGCTAGTGAGTTCAAATCTCCGAGGACCCCCCCCACCCCAAATTTGCTGTTTCAGACATATGCTCCCTTGCACCAGGTGCACGCTATAATCACTTGGCCAAGTCACAGGAAAGTAAATCTAATCCATGAGGGGGTGCGGGGTGGGAGTGGGTTGATAAAAACACAACATCAGAAGAACAGCGCTCTCTCCAAGGTGTCTCCCACCCCCTGGGCACTAGAAGCCATGGTGAGTCTCACTAACTAGACCATACTGGATTTTCCTCTAAGGATGAGGAAGGCTCTTCGTAAACCCTAACCCCAGTTATCTCCTGGAAAGGAACCCCCTCACTGTGGCAAATGCATGTACCACACAGATGTCCAACTCTCCAGGGTTTACACAATGCACACAGGACCCCACACCCAAGCAGCGGGGAGGGGGCTCGACATAGTGACATGGGCAGGAAGCTGATGCACGGCGAGCCAAGTGGAGATGCAGCGGATGGCTTACCGTGCTGACGTGTTCTTTAAAAGAACTGGCGCAATGACAGATGCTGATCCTTGGACAGACAGACAGGAAACGTTCAAACCCCTTGTCTCTTCATAGCCCCAAAACCAGCCTCTGGAAAATACAATCCCACATGCTTCTAGTCATAGTGTATTCACATGACAATACATAAAAGCTGAATTTACACACATGTACATGAGGGCACTCCAAAAAGTTTGTGGAAGAGTGAAGTTAAGATCATGGAATTTTTCCAACAACTTTTTGAAGGCCCCAAATACAATGTGGTGCAACCCTGAGAAAACAGCTGCTTCTCTTGCGGAAACCTTCCTTAGTAATGAGTGTCACAGGTAATAACACTAGCAAAAATTTTTTTAAAAAATTCATAAAATTTAACCTGATGTGATGAGACACTGAGGTTTGTCTCACTAATCTGAGGAATAACACCGAAAGGGGACAGCAAGGGACAATCCAAAAGCTACGTGGCAGGAGACATTTTACACCTGAAAGGTGTGCAGTTCTAACAGCAGCTCTGTCAGGCAGAGGACTCTTCTACAGAGCCATCCATTGCTCAGGTTCCAGAGCCACACCATTTGGAACTTCCCATGTGGCAGTTGCTGAGGAGCAGCCGGCCCCTGGGGGAGTCTGTGACAGAGGAGCACTGGTGAGCACTGGTGTCTGGGTGGACAGGCTGCCATTTCTGCAGCTGTGTCCCAATGCATTTTAAAATATGGGGGAAAGCAGATTGCTCTGAATCAGGTCTTTTAAAAGCAGCCAGAGTCCTCATCTGCAGGTTGTGAAGCTGAAAAGGAGGTGTCGTGCTCAGACCTCAGGTAGGGCTGACGGGCGGGAAGCCTCGTAGAGTGTGCTCTTGCTGGACGATCAGCAGTGCTTGTGAGGACACTGAAGACGTGAGAGCCCACAATGCTGTGGGGTGACGTAAATGTATAATGTGAGCCTGCAATAAGTGGCCTCGGGGTGCTGAGAGACCCGAGATACTCATGGAGTGAGGCACACCTGTCCCCACATCACTGCCTACCTGTAGTACTCGTGCTTGTCCTGAGAATACAGGAGCTGGTCAAGGCAGGGCCGCTCATCGATCTTCTCCTCCCAGGTCCCTTCTTTCCACCCCTCTGCATAACTCTGCAGGACATAGACCTGGTCAATGAAGGGCCCACCAGACTCTGCAAGAGACCAAGGAAAGCTCAACAGTGAAGCTGGTGTCAAAGACCACATTCATGGCATGCTCCAAACTGGCACTTGTACAAACGTGACTTTTAGAAATTCACTTAACCCCCACCTTACTCCCAAGGGCTGAAGGAAGTTTACAAGTGTACATACCACCCCCCTTCAGAAAGCCAATCCCATTGTCACTGAGTCATTTCCAACTCATAGCAACACTATAGAACAGAGTAGAACTGCTCTTTCAGGTTTTGGAGACTGTAAATCTTTACAGGAGCAAATAGCATCATCTTTCTCCTTTGGAGTGGCTAGGGGATTTGAACAACTTGAACTTGTGTTTCCAGTCCAATGTCTAACCCAAAGTGCCACCTGGGATTTTTAACATACACATGTTGTTGTGTAACAACACACATTGTGTTTAACAAGTGCCATCGAGTTGGCTTTGACTCATAGCGACCCTGCATAAGGTTTCCAAGGAGTTGCTGATGGGTTTGAATCAACAACCTTGTGGTTAGCAGTCCAGTGCTTTTCCTAGAGCTCCACACCAGGACATGTACACATTGTTGGGTGTGGTCAAGTTGGTTCCTACTCAGAGAGACCCTGTGTAGGGTTTCCAAGGAGCGGCTAGTAGGCTTGAACCACAAACCTTGCAATTAGCAGTCAAGTTCTTATCCTACAGTGACACACCAATGCAATAATGGCACATGGTCCCTTGGGGTAGGCGCTGGTTGAATCCTCTAACCTCTTCAAGTTGCACCCAAATGCTACTTGGGAATGCTACTCCCAAGGACCCTTCCTTCCCAGATCTGTCCCAGCCCCCTTCTCTCTGATGCTCCCGTTACCCTCCAGGCAGAGTCCATACTCCCTGGCAACCTCTCGCTCCCTCATCCTGGATAGCTCCTCTCTAGGGTCTGCTCTTGACTCCAGGTAGGGGGCTCCCTGAGACCACCACCCAGTCACAGCTCTCACTTTCAAGTGTTCACAAGTACAGTAAAAAGGTGAGCCCAAGAAGGGAAGGATGCACAAGAGTACTCTACCTGTTCCAGACTGAATTCCTTCAACATCAACAGTGCTTCCTCATTCAGTCCTTGCCTACAGAACTCACCAGATTTACTGACATAAAAACAATTCAAAGTAACAAGATCTAAGGGGCATAACCCACTAAAACCCACTGCCGTAGAGCCAATTCTGACTTACTGCAATTCCATAGGAATCAGCCCTGGACTGTAAACCACAAAGTCAGCAGTTCAAACGTAGCAACCGCTCCTTGAAAACCCTATACAGGGTCACTGTGTCAGAACCAATTTGACAGCACTTAATAACAACCATGGGGCAGAGTAGAACTGCCCATAGGGTTTCCGAGGCTGTAATGCTGGTGTGGAACTGCAGGGTAAGCAATGGACAGTAAGGTCAGCAGTTCAAACTCACCAGGTACTCCTCTGAAACCCTATACAGGGTCGCTAGGAGTTGGAAATGACTCGATGGCACTTAAGAACCACCATCATTACCGAAGCATACTGCCTCATCTTTCTTGCTCGAAATAGCTGGTGGGTTCACTCTGCTGAGCTTCTGGTTGGCAGTCAGGCGCTTAGCCATGTGCCACCAGTACTTCTTTTTATGGGGTACATAAAATGAAAAAATGACGTACAAGCCATACTCCTCAACTGGAAGTAGAGTTTGCTTAGGAATTTAATACTCATTCATCTTTTTGTACTGGATACCCACATGCATCCAAGTACAACTATGCGTCACAGGGTGTTCAACTCTTTTTTTGACTTTCTATTGTGGAGTGACTAAGGAAGACCGTAGAAGAACTGATGCCTTTGAGTTACGGTGCTGGAGGAGAATATTGAAAGTGCCATGGGCTGCCAAAAGAACCAATAGATCTGTTTTGGAAGAAGTGTAGCCAAAGTGCTCCGTGGAGGCCAAGATGGGCACACTTCGTCTCTCATACTTTGGACATATTGTCAGAAGGGAACAGTCACTGGAGAAGGATATCATGTTTGGTAAAGTGGAGGGACAGAGAAAAAGAGGAAGACCCCCAACGAGATGGACTGGCCAAGTGGCAGCATCGATGGACTCAAGCATGGCAACAGTAGTGAGGCTGGCCCAGGATTGGGCAGTGTTTCATTCTGCTGTGCATAAGGTTGGTATGAGTCGGTACTGATTCGATGGCGCCTAACAAGAAGTGTTGAGGGAAGGTTTATAGAGCAGATCATCAGTGTTACAGCCACCAAAGTACAGACTTTGCTTCAGTTTCCACAGGGTTTTCAAGAGCTGATTATTTTTTTTTCAGAAGTATACCGACAGGCCTTTCTGCTGCAGCATCTCTGGGTGGACTCAAACCTCCAATCTTGTAATCTGCAGTCAGGCGTTTAGCCCTCTGTACCAGCCCAGGACTCCCATTCTTTGCCACCTCTCAAACGTCGCTCGGGGAAATGCACCATTACTGATGTCTTTCAAACAAGGTAAACGCTAAATCCAAATACCTTTTTGCTAAGGAAACCTTCAACTACTATCTTTAAAACAAGATTAAACAGGATTAAATTAAACAAGATATATCTCTACAAAAATCTTTACCAGCACAGTAAGAAGACACCATACGGACAAGTACAACAAAGTGTCCTGTGTTAGGAATCTTCCTTTAGGAAAAGCAGCCTTTCTGCTCCCTGAGAAGTCAGGTGTTGTCCAAAAGCAACCCAATGGGTGGCCTCTGAGTTTTCATTGCTCTGTCACAGCTGTAGCTGCACTTCCCCTAATTACCAGGCTGACACATGTCTGAGAGATGAGGGCCCATAACTCATAAACTCCAGGTCTACTGCCCGAGGATTGGTACACAAAGGTATCTGGCAGGGGAGACAATAGAAGAGGCTTTTAAGCAAAGCAGAACTGAGGCACACCTGAGGGGAGCGTGCGGCCGGGGCCTAGACACCAGCTGGTCAGACCTGGCCTGATGTTTACCCCAGGGCAGAATAATTGCTGGTCCCAAGCCTCACTGGTACCCTTACCTGCAATGAACTGCTCATATTCGATAACAGGGATGTTTTTGTTGAGACTTGGAAGATCAAAAAACTCCGACCATGGGATTCGGATCTGATGGATGTCGGGACTCTGCCAGTGGTAGAGGCGGCCCCATGGGGGCAGGACAAGGACCCACTCCTCGGTCTTCAGCAGAGTCTTCAGCAAGGAGGCGATGCGGATATAGACATCCCTTCGGAGGTTGAAGCCTTCTGGAGGGTTGACGTCATACAGAAGGTACCTGAGCAGGAAGGGAAGACACAAGTCTTCAGCAAAGAGGTCTCCATGCAAAAACTCTGATGCACTCATGATCCAGTCTGTCATTTGAACTTTAGATGCTTTTAGTAGCTTCAGTTCCTGCTGTAGTGCAAACCACAAGGTCTGTGGTTCAAACCTACCAGCTGCTCCTAAGAAACCCTATACAAGGTCACTATGAATTGGAACCGACTTAATGGCACTTTAACAAGAACAACTTTCTAAAGGGGAGGCAGTTGCCCCAGCAGACATCTGAACATATGTTTAACAATTAACAAATCAAAACTAAAACCATCAGAATCTTCAGTAAACTAGAAGCTTAGAATCATTTAGCTCAAATCACTACTCCACTGGTTCTCATTTTTTTGGCTAAAGACTCTTTTTATACTCTTAATTGTTGAGGCCTGACTGCCACCACTCCCCTCCACACACAAAGCTTTTGTTTATGTGGGTTAAATCTATTGATAACTCCTGTGCTAGAAATTAAAACTAGAGTTAAAAATTGTTTTAATTCACTTTAAAAATAAATAAATCTGAGGTGTTTTCCAAACTCTTTTTTCACAAGCTATTTAGAACCCTCTTACACTTTATGCTATACTGAAGTTACATATCTCAGAATATTCTTAGTATTACCTGTGTGCAAGTCTGTGAATACACAGAGGTAACTGACACCTAGCCAAGTAAATTTCCCTCTAATTTGTTAACTATATCTCAAATAATTTTAAAGCCTCTCTGGACCAGGTCAGAGAACCAAAATTAACAAAAATGGAAATCTCCTGTTTTAACATCCAATTCATTTAGTCTAGGCTTCCCCTTTCCATAGTTGAAATGCATTATTAAAACAACATTAAAAATTAAAAAAAAAAAAACAAGCAACCCCAATAAACCCATTATATGTTAAATAAGTAATATTTGCATGAGCAAAACTTTCTAGAAAAGTAGAAGAGTGGCAGTGTTTTTCATTTTGTGGATCTCTTTAAGGGCTGGCCAGAGCAGGATTCTTGTATCTGCTTCTGTATTCAGCCCGCTGCCATATCACGGAATATCTGGGAAAACTCCACATTATACTCCTGAGAGAATGAGAGTGAAAAATGCAAACAATGCCCTAGTATTATTATGAACTTGGTAGAAAAGCCAGGTGATCTGCTTCTGAACAATCAGCCATTTGAAAACTCTATGATCTGACACACATGGGTCATCATGCGTCCACTCCACTGCAACTGGAACTAGTGGTAATACAAAAATGGTTCTGAGGGTTTAGGAGTCCCTGGAAACAGTTTAAGAACTGCTGCCCAATGCAAACCAAGACTCCCCTCTACACAACACCCAGGAGCCATTCAGCTTCCGTTAAAAGTTACTTCTGTTAAAAGTAACTTCTACGTGTTCGTTTCTCTCCCAAGTTTTCTTAGCACTCCAAGTCCTCCAGGACTGCCATCTCTTAAGAGGAAGTGGCCCACCTATATCTCTATACTCCCCACCCCTGGAACCGGTACAGGATCCGCTTCACAATACAGCTTAGCACTGCTTAGCAACACTATTTGGCACTTAATAACTACCAAACAGCACTAATGGGCGCTTTTCATATCTAAGGTTTATCAACACAACATCCAACATCGACATGGAGGCTGAGTTTCCTTCCTAACATGCACCAGCCCTTTCCAAACCCTCCACACACCCAGGTCAAACATCTAAACGGGGGTTTCCCGGTCTTGCTTCTTAAGACCGACCCGCCTGTTGGCCTCCGGGGGGCTTAATCCGCGGAGAGTCCCGGGGGCTGGGTTATCCTCTTTCGCGACCACAGGCCGTAGATCGTCCGCGGGACGACGGTGGAGATGGAGGCTGAGGCCCACTGCCCACCGGCCCGGCCCCTCTCGCCCTCCCCGATCTTCCTCCGCTCACTCCCCGCCCATCTTCCCCGGGCTCTGCCGTTGCGCAGGCGCGGGAGGCACGTTTACCGTCTGCGGGACGCCGCTCCCGACAGGAGATCTGCCGCCGACTGGCCAGGCCAAAACTCTTCACCCGAAGCCCAGGCGGGCGACGAGGATACAGCCCAAAAGAGTAGGCAGACGACGCCGAGCGCCGCCATGGCCCCGGGCGGCCACGCACTTCCTGCAGTTGCGCCCCCGCCCCGGAAACGCGCGCCAGCCCCCTGACTGCGTCCCTCGTAGCCACGGAAACACCGGAAAGCTCGCCGTCCTGGAAGCGCGCGCTCGCCACTCCCTTCGATGCGCGTCTCTGTATCCTCGGCAACGCCGTCCCGCTTTCACACATGCGTTTTCTGTCCTCCCCGCAGCGGGCCCGCGCTCTTCTCATTTGGCGTCTGGGATTGCGCGGGCGCGGGCGCGGGAAGGTGGAAGTGGGCTAAGGGGCGCTCTGGTGATGGCGGGTGGGGGAGATTGCCAAGCGTAGAAGGGTCGTCATCCCTCGCCTTGAAACCCAAGGGCAGCTCTGGGGTCCTCTCGGATCACCTCGATACTGTCCCCGCAGTCCAATGGGTGGCTATGACTTTGGGGTCAGTGTCCTCATCTTTGAAATGAGCGTGTGACATTTGGGATTGCTTAAATTGTTCCTGGTCCAGAGGAAGGTCCCTGGTCAGTTTATTGTGTTTATTCTGCAGGAGTCAAATTGGAGGTGATGCTGATGGGACAGTCAGTGTGAGAACTGTGTGAGAAGGAGATCACTAAGAACATCCAGGTGGCGAAAGCAGAACAGAACATTAAATCCTGGGCCTTTTGAGCACAACCCATGCCTCTGAGCTCAGACCCTGAAGCTGACCCTCCCAGAACAGTTTAAGAATTGGACCCACTTATTTGGAGCTCTGGTAGCGTAATGGCTACGAATCGGGCTGTGAACTGCAAGGTCAGCAGTTCGAAACTATCAGCTGTTCCGCAGGAGAAAGATGAGGCTTTCTGCTCCCGTAAAGATTTACAGCCTCGGAAACCCTGTACAG
>NW_006408909.1:1026997-1028016 GCF_000296735.1 Chrysochloris asiatica
CATCAGTCCTGATTGCAAAGCCAGGACTGTTGGCTATTCTGTTTATCAGGACATTTGGGGGATGGAGGAAGAAGCTGGCTTTGAGGAACTGGGACCTCTAAAAGGCAGAGCACTCCAGGGCATGCTAAAAGCTGACAGAGCTCTTCTGTGGGGACTCCTGAATCCATGGGCCTAGAATAGCCAAAACAATTTAGAGAAGGAAAAAATAGAAGACTTTGTACTGCCCGATTTAAAGACATCTGAAAGCTACAGTAATCAAGACAGTGGAGGATTGGCCCAAGGATAGATCTGTGGAACTAAACAGAGTCCAGAAATAAAGTCACACATGTACAATCACTTGGTTCTCAACAAAGATGCCAAAGTAATTGATTTGGGAGAGCATAGTTGTCTTAGGTTTTTGGACTCTCTCACGATGCAAAACCAGTGAAATGCATAAATGTATATATAAAGAAAAGTTTATATCAAGGTGCCGGGGACTGTCCTCGATATAGTTGTGTTGTTCACAAGTGTTTGGTTCATGAGGAGGGGAGATCCAGCGGCAATAGGGATAGCAAAAGAATACACAGACAGACAGAAGGAGGGGGACAAAGAGGCACCCCGAAACCAGGGTGGATGCATCACTGGTGGGCAGACTTGGGACTACAGGCATCATGGCCTCTGCAGGCAGCAACTCACTGCCCTGCAATCTTTACTGCATGCCCTCCAACCTGTAATGCATACCTGGGCCGGCCGGCCTGCATCTCAGTTTTATTTAGGGGAGGAGCTTCACACCAAGCTGGGAGGGACTAAAATAGGATACAGCTAACATCAGTAATTTTCCAGACATTCAGGTAACTTTACATCGTATGTTGCTGGTTCGAATCCCAGGCCCACAACTTGGTTTCTCAGGCTCAATTAACATATCTATAGCCCCTGAACTCAGTTGGGGCAAAGTGAAAGGGAAGGACAAAAGGCTTGGGCGGAGTCCTGCTGGCATTAGTAACAGCTGGGAAGGGGCATCAGGAGACGACTGGGAGTTA
>NW_006408909.1:1033351-1042817 GCF_000296735.1 Chrysochloris asiatica
GTGCTAGGGCCCTTAAGTCTGGCTCAAAGGCGGGATTTCCATCCTCGGATGTCAATCAAGAGGTGGAAGTGCAGCAGGGGCGACTGGGTTGTAGTGAGAGGCTTTGGGCTGCACTTGTGGGTCTCTAAGTTGGTCTACTCCGCCTCAAAGCCAGGCTCCAACGGTTAGGCTAGGACGGCGCTCTAGCGTCCAGGGTAAGTAGGACAGCCTGGCTGGCCCCTGCAGTCTCTTCCCCCTAGGCAGCGTCTCCCTATCGACCTGGTCTCCAGACACCTCTCACCCCGCTGCTCCGTGGTCTGGGTTTCATTTAACACCTGAGAGAGAGAGAGAGAGAGAGAGAGAGAGAGAGAGAGAGAGAGAGAGAAACAGAAGTTTATTATCAAGGAAATTACTTACAGTTGCAGAGTCCCAGGTCCCCAGTGGAAGAGAGAGAGCCTTTCCTGCATGTCCATTATATTGGGAGCAGGCCACACCCCTGAGGAAGCATCCCTTCAATTGATTGGCTGCTAATGGCTACTCATCATAGTTAACTATGCCTATAGTAGGTTTCTCGACGGAACTTAACAACAACAACAACAAATAGTAGGTTTCATCACCATGGGAATAAGCACATCTCAACTACTTTTGTTCTTGTTAAATGCAGTTGAGTTGTTTCCAACTCAGTGACCCCATATAGGGTTTCCAAGGAGCAGCTGGTGAACTTGAACCACTGGTCTTGTGGTTCATACTGACTTTGCAATCCAGTGCATTAACCCACAGCACCACACCAGGACTCAAGTTGACACAGAAACTTAACTATTACAGTCCGCTCTTGTCAACTTAAAAACCTATAAATTATATGGATAATCTCTAAAGAAAATTGTAAAGTTATACTTATGCCTAACATTATATAACTAAAACATGTACAACAGAAAAGGCACCAGCCCCATTTATATCTTATATATCACAAATGAAAAAAACAAAAATACTTGATGCACATATGCAAACAAAAAAATATACATTCATTTAAATGTCCAAAAGGCACATTTGCAAGCCAGCCTCCTGCCCGTAGACACACACAACCTTACTCAGTCTGTGGGCTGAGTTTGAAGCTGCTCTGTCTCTCTTTTCCACTGCCTCTGCTGCCATCTCTGCTTTTGCTGTTTTCCAGGCAGGGATCCCACACTCCACTTATTCTCTTCCTTAATGATGGTCCTGGGATAACTATTCCCTCTTTTAGTTGCACATCTACATTACAATTTTGACAATCACAATCCTACTAACAGTTACCCACAAATACTAAAATCCTATCAGCACCACCCCCAGCCCCCTTTTACAAGGCTTATTTGGAAAAGAGGAAAACTAGTCAGTGGGGGTTCTACCTTACCTGTTTCATTCTAAAACTAAGCACACCCATGAAAGCTTGTAAGCTAGCCACTTCATGCCTTTCTAACCTCCCATTTTTTTATAATCAATGTCTAAATTGCACATCCATATCAACCCAGTACACTGGGGATATAAGCATGTTGCTTGATTTGAAGAATCTTCCATTCCAGTTGCAATTTTAAACAACTGTATCCATCCATAAGCAAAAGTCCAGTTAGTCAAATTGTATCAATTGACACTTGCTTATATTATCAAATGTCTTTACCTTCATTTGGTCAGGTTCTGTTCACAACTCAGCCCAGCCATCTAAGCTAGGTCAAATGGGTACCAGCTGCAAGTTTGGGAGTTCACACACACCTCCCTGCACTTCAGACTAGCTGGCCCCTTCACTCTCAGCCATAACTCTCAGGTCAGTGCCCTTGGGCTCAGGAGTTCACACAACTCCCTAAACCAGAGCAACTAACCTTCCTTCTCTCCTCTCTCTCATGTCAAGGTCAGTGGGTGCCAACAGAACATGTCCAAACTCAGCCTATGTCTACACTGCTGCATTTCCCCCAATTCCACTCACACGTAGACCAAGGTAGTCACCAGTGAGCCATGGCTCCGGTTCCCTTTAACTTTCATTCCTTGAAGAGTGGTTTTCTGTGATTTTCTCCTTGCCTTGATGTCTCTGAAAAAACACTTTTTTTTTTTTTTTTTTTTTCTGTTTTCTTTTCAGTCATGAATATCCTGTTTTTCCAACAGTTCTGGGTTGGTCTGCATGTCTTTTCAAATGTATAAGTCTCAACTCTGAAAACTCTAGATGGGGCTCAGGATTCCACTTAAGGCCCCATACTCTACAAAGTCTTAAAGCAGGAAGCCTACCCACCCCTTCTCAACCAGGCAAATTCTAACTCTCTTTTTAGTAAATCCAATCAAGTATACGATGAAGGCAGGCTTACAAGCACTCTGTAATCATAATTTTCAATATTAATTTCTATCACACATGTATGTCTATTTTATAATAATAAAAACCAATAATGTAGAAACCAATATCCATCAGGTAGTCAAACACATAAACCTTTTTTTTTTTAAGTTTTTGTTGTGAACTGAATGATAATTTACATGGGAGAACATCGGCTTTCCACCATTGTTCATTTCAATGATTACAATCTCCTCTGTGCATCATTATTCAACATTATTTGCTTCCATTTCCTCTTTTTTTTGGGGGGGGAATGTAATAAAAAAACACTCAGGAATATATAATAATTTAAACAACGAAAGGGCACATTCTGCAAGCCTGCTTCCTGGCTGCCAGCACCCAGTCCTTCTCTTTCCATGAGTCTACAGTCCTCAGTCACTCCCTCTCTCCATGTCCTCATCTCTGCCTCCATCTCTGGTGTTTCTGCTTCTCTGGATAGGGTCCCACATTTCGCTTGTGCTCTTTCTCCCTTGATGGCCCTAGGGTCCTCTGTTTCTGGGCTGTAAGATTAACTACTCCCCATTTTTGCTACAAAACTTCTACCTTTACAGTTGTGACAGTTGCAAATAGTCATGATAACAGTTATTCACTATTGAATCATAAGAATCTTATCCCCATGTTTTTTCACCAGACCCGTCTAGACAAGATGAAAATTATTCAGTGGAGACTCTACTTTCCTACACACACTCTTAAACTAAACTCCCTCTTGAAAACTTGTAAAACAGTCACTTTGTGCTTTTATTGCCCCCTTGTTTTAGGTAGCCAATGTCTAAGTTGCCCATCCCTATCAACTCCGTATACAGAGTGGATAGGATTGCTACTTGAACACATATACCATTTAAAAACTAGTTCAATCGTCTCCATTGGACTAACCCTATTCATATGCATATGACCTTGTGACTCTGGCATGGTGGATTCCAGTAGTTGTTGGCATCTATCAGCTATCCTTTTTTTTTTTTTTCTCCTAGACTGAAAAGTTAATCACTCCCCTCCTTGCTACAAAACATCTACCTTTACATTGCCAATGCTCACAAGCAGTCCTGATAACAATTACTTGCTGTTGTATCACAAGAGACCTATCAGCATTTCATTTCATCAGCCCCACCTAGACAGATTGGATACTACTCAGTGGAGATTCTACCTTCCTTCACGTTCTCTGAATCTAGGTTCCCTCTTGAAAGCTTGTAAGCCAGTCACTTCTTGCCTTTGTACTCCCCACTCTCCCCCCACCCCCCGCCCCATTTTGGGTAGCCAATGTCCAAGTTGCCCATCTCTGTCTACTCTGTATGGAAGGGGTGGTCAGGTATCCTTTTTAACCAGTGCAATATCAGCTCCAGGCAACTTTAGAAGTTGCTGCCTTTTGATTAAGCATTTTGTCCCATACCCCTTTGTTCTTTCTCTTAGAAAACCTCATGCTCTCATGAGTCTGGGGCCATTGCAATGAATCCCACTCCTGATGCCAACTGCTTAAACCAAGTAGGGACCATGTCTGACTTCCTCTGACTCCAAAAGAGGGAAAGAGGACCAAACTCAAAATCAGCCCAAGGCTGATTCCTGTGAAGTAGAGGTCAGATGTGCCGCTACCTTATATCAGTGCCTTGAAAACTAGTCAGACGTTAGTACTAATTTAGAAAACTCATCCTTATGGTTTTGTTTCTCTAGAACCCTACTAGATACCACATGTCTTAGGCCAGGTTTCCTAGAGATGCAAACCCAGTGACGCATATATAATAACAACATAGAGAAGTTTATTACAAAGGAAATGGCTTACAGTTGTAGAGTCCCAGGTCCCCAGAGGAAGAGAACGAGTTTCCCACATGCCCATTAAGTAGGGAGCAGACCACACTCCTAGGAAACATTCCTTCAATTGATTGGCTGCTAATGGACACTCTTGTAGTATTAAGTTTCATCACCATGTGAATAAGCACATCTAAACTGCTAAACCTCTGGAAATCCTGGTCTAGTCAAGTTGGCACAAAGTTCTAAATATCACAATAAGGTTGGTGATTCAAATCCACCAGCTGACTCAATGGCATTTAACAACAACAAACACATGCAGTCACTATGAGTTGGGTTGACACGATGGCAATGGTTTTTCTTTTACTTTTTACCCGAAAGACACTGTTAAAAAACACAAAAAGGCAAGCTAAACAATGACAGAAAATATTCAAAAGAATCCACCTTACAGAAGACTTGTCAGCTGTTTCCACATGAATCCACACCCTGAGCCACCTGTCTGTAAATTGTGCTGGGGGTTCTTTTCGTCTTTGGCTGGTGATCAGGACCCCACCCCCGTAGAAGAGAGCTATCACTGGTGGGGGTGTTGATCTGTGACATGGTGTCAGGGCATCTGGCCCACATGGCTCATCTGGCCCTGCTCAGGCTCCCTCCCAGGTGACTTCCAACTACTTGTCAGTGGGCCACTGCTGGGCTTGATGGCTTTACCAGCTAGTGGATTCTATGGTACAAAGTATAATGGGAAACTCCAAATATTGCTACTTGGGGTCGAGACACACCTCCTTCTCTGTTGTTAAGTGTCCTCGAGTTGGTTCTAACTCATAACAACCTTGTATAGACTATCTGAGGCTGTAAAACTTTGTGGAAGCAGAAAACCTCATCTTTTACCAGAGGAGCAGCTGGTGGACTTGAACTGCTAATCTTGTGGCTCACAGTCCAGTGATTATCCTACAGAACCACCACACTCCTTACTCCCTTCTCTAACAGCCTAGAAATGCGCCAAGAACTGTTTCTCAAAAGGCATGTGAGTTTTCACAATGCCAACTCAGCTTAGCCCCAGAACTCCAGAGCTGGTGTGGTGACACTGCACTGGGGCCAGCCAAGGCCTGGTGCACAGCCCCACCCTGCTCTGAGGTCTGGAACTGGTCACCACGTCAGCCAGGACAAGGCTGGGACAGTATATCTAGGAGAATGTGGTTCCTTCAGAAAGATCCTCTAGGTGCTAGGCTGCCTTCTCTGTTGCAGCAATGTGTCTTACTTTCAGAGTAGATGTCCCAGCACACCCTGACCACTGAATCCTAAAACCTCACCGAAGTTTGGGTTCCTGAGTCATTGCAGGGTTTATCTCCTCTCTTGTTTCAGGAGATTCCAGTAAGCTGGCCCCTCTCTTGCTTGTCTTGCTGAGCCAGTAGAGTGCGTCCATTGTATTAAATGTTTCTGAGAGTTTAGTTTCCTTGAGAAAACATTCAGACTTGAATTCCCCCTGTGATGATGCCGCCACAAGAGGGCAGGGGAGCCCTTCTTCCAAACCCTTTTCTGGAGTGGGTGGGAGAAATGGGGTCAGTCAGTGCAATTTAACAAGCCAGAAAAGGCCCCTATGCCTGGGAGGGGCAGCTATGACCCATGACACCAAGCCACAGGTCAGCAGACAGTTGGGCAAGAACTCAGCATTTTCAAAACCTGAAAGGGGACTTGGGGAGTCACAGAGGGTTAGCCTGATGCAGGGAGGAGGTGGGGAAGGAAAGCTGGTGGGCTACGGACTTATGTGTGCTGGCCAGACCACTGGTTTTTTCTGTGGCCTCTGCAGTTCCTGGGACCTCCAAGACCTGTTGGGCTGATTCTATGGGTCCCAGAAACTCTGTCTCCATTTTCATCCTTACTCCGACATTCCAGAATACCAGACAAGCCCGTATTGAGGTGTGTGAGTGTCCTGTGACTGTCATAAGAACACTCCCACACTGGGGGACTTCAAACAATAGAAATGCATTCGCTCTCAGTTCTGGAGAGTGGAGATCCCAAAGGAAAGTGCTGGCAAGGCTCTGTTCCCTCTGGAGGGACTGGGGATCCAAGGACCCATCGGGTGAGGACAGAGCCAGCAGCAACAGAGAGACTAGGCCTCATAGTAATGGTCCAGGAAAGCCGAGGGACCTCAAGGGAATATCCCAGCTATTACCTTTGAGGAACAATAAAATCCATGTTTCTAACCTTTAGACTTCTATCATTTGGAGAAGTGGGGGTAAGATGGAGTAGGGGGTCCCACATCTTGTTGGTTGCAGAGGCACCTACATTCAAGTCACAGAGGAACTTGTCACCTCCCGAGTGACAAGGGGCAGAGGTGTACTTTACTTATTTTGATAGCAATATTTCCTTTCCTGGACTTTTGACATAGCACTGCAGGATAATGCATTGGACCACAAAGTCAGTTTGAATCTCAAGGTCAGCGGTTCATATCCACCAGCTGCTCCATGGAAACCCTATACAGGGTCACTCTGAATCAAAACAGACTCAACAGCATTTAACAACAAAAGAACAATGTCATGGCTGGGCCAGACCATGTGATTTCACTGGCCTTATATGGCCCACAGGCCAGACCTCCTCCACCCATGCTCTACAGAATCATTATGAGTCGGAACAGACTGGATGGTACTTAACGACAACAACAACAATACACATTGACCTCACCAGATGGAATGCACAGGAATCAAATCGACTGCTTCTGGGAGAAAAGATGATGGAGAAGTTCAATACCACCAGCCAAACCAAGGCCAGGCCAGACTATGGAACAGACCATCGATTGCTCATCTGCAAGTACAGACTGAAGCTGAAGAAAATTAAGTCCAGGAGAGGCAAAATATGTCCTTGAACATATCCCATCTGAATTTAAGGACCAACTCAAGAACAGATTTGACACATTCAATACTAATGACTGAAGACCAGAAGAATTGTGAGATGACATTAAAAAAAAAAAAAAAAGCATCATACAGAAGAAAGCAAAAGGCCATTAAAAAGGTAGAAAAGACAGAAAAGAGCAACATGGATGTCAGAAGAGACTGAAATTTACTCTTGAACACAGAGAAGCTAAAGTAACTGATAGACATGAAGTAAAAAACTTAAAAAATTTCAAAGGGCACCTTGAGAAGACAAAAGTCAAGTCTTATAATGAAATATGCAAAGACTTAGTAGCCTTAGCAGTATATTGGGTTACACATTTGGCTGCTAGCTGCAAGGTTAGCAGTTTGAATCTACCAGCATATCTGTGGGAGAAACATGAGGCTTTCTGCTATCATAAAAATTTACAGAAACCCTAAATAAGGCCACTATAAACCGATTTAATAGCACACTAACACCACTACCGTAGTCCTGGTGTGGCGCTGTTGGCTAATGTGCTAGACTGCAAAATCAGCTTGACCTGCAAGGCCAGCAGTTCAAGCTCACCAGCTGCTCTTTGTAAACCCTATACAGGGACACCATTGGTCGGAACTGATTCGAGGGCACTTAACTACAACAATACCAGTACCACCTTGCAAAGACCTAAAGTTAGAAAACGAAAAAGGAAGTACATGCTCTACATTTCTCAAGTTGAAAGAATTGAAGAACAAATTCAAGTCTTGAGTTGCAATTTTGGAGGATTCTATGTGTGTGGTGATTTAGGAGTGCGAACCATAAGGTCAGTGGATCAAACCTACCTTCTGCTTCTCGGAAATGCTAAATAGGGTTGCTGTGATTCAGAACAGACTTGGTGGCACTTAACAACAACAACAAATGGGCAAAATCTCAAATGATGCAGGAAGCATCAAAAGAAGATGAAAGGAGTAATCAGATTCAATGTACCAAATAAAACTGGTAGATGCGCAACTATTTCAAGAGGTACTATATGATCAAGAACCAATTATATTACAGGAAGAAGTCCAAACTTCACTGAAAACAGTGGCAAAAAACAAGGCTCCAGGACTTGATGGAATACAAATTGAAATGTTTTAACAAACTAAGGCAGCGCTGGAGATACTCACTCATCTATGCCAAGTAATTTGGAAGACAGTTACCTGGCCAAGTGATTGGAAGACCTCCATATTTGTGTCCATTCTGGAGAAAAGTGACCAAACAAAATGTGGAAATCACTGGACAATAATATTATTAACATCACATGCAAATAAAATTTTTCTAAAGATAATTCAAACAACAATTGCTGCAGTAAATCAACAAGGAGCTGCTAGAAATTCAAACTAGATTCAAAAAAGGATCTGAAAAGAGGGATATCACTGTTGACATAAAATGGATCTTGGGAAAAAGTGGAGACTACTGGAAAGATGTTTACTTGTGCTTTATTGACTATGCAAAGGTTTTGACTGTGTGGATCATGACAAACTATGGATAACACTGTGAAAAATGGGTATTTCAGAATACTTAAATTGTGTTCAAGAGGAACTTGTACATAGACCAAGAGGCAGTCATTAGAATAGAACTAGGGGATCATGAATCAAAAAAGGTGTGCACTCTGGTTGTATCTTTTCACCATATCCAATTCTGTATACTGAGCAAATAATTTGAGAAGCTGGGTTATATAAAGAAGTATGTAGCATCAGAATTGGAGAAAGAGTCTTTAACAACCTGAGATATGCAGATGACATGACCTTGCACTGAAAGCAAAGAAGACTTGAAATAGTTACTGATGAGATAAAAAATCACAGCCTTCAATATGGATTGCACCTCAATGAATAGAAAATGAGAATCCTCACAACTGGACCAATAAAGAGCATCATGATAAATAAGAAAAGATTGAAGTAGTTGTGAGTTGGACTGCTAGTTTTAAGGTCAGCAGTTCTAAACTACCAACCTTTCCATGGAAACATGAGGCTTTCTGCTCCCATAAAGATTTACAGCTTCAGAAACCTTTTTACAGGGTCGATGTGTGTCAGAACTGACTTCACGGCGCACAACCACAAACCACCACAGAGATTTACAGCCTCAGAAACCCTGTATAGTGTTGTTATGAGTTGGAACAAACTCCATGGCATATCACCACCACCACTTTACTCTGGAGGAAGCAGGCTGGAAAGAGACTCTCTCAGCAGGGTGGACAAACACATCCCTAAATGACGCTGTCTGTGAACTGCTTTTCTGTTTAGAAAGTGGTCTCCCAGGACACATGTTTTAGAAGTTTCTGAACTGAATGTGGAATTCCGTCCCCTTGCTCATCTTCATTCCCCAGAATACAACCCTGATATTGTCCCTGGAAATGCTCAAGACGAGATGGTTGCTTTGTGAATCACAAAACTAAACAAAGAAGGGGAGAACAAACAAGATGGCAGATGGGGTGGATGTATAGCATAGAGCTCCGCCAACAACAACACAGAACACTCGACCAAGCAGTTTCAGGGGATGGTCCCAGAACTCTGAACCACA
>NW_006408909.1:1045807-1060683 GCF_000296735.1 Chrysochloris asiatica
AAAAAAAGCTAAAGTGGATAAAGAGAAATACTTTTAACTGATGGTATATGGAGGGGATTGTAATCAATGTAATGAAACAAATTATATGAATTGTTGAATGTGAAACTGATGATGTGCCTTGTAAACTTTCACTCAATCCACAATAAAAACCTTAAAAAGAAAAAAAAGAAAACCTAAGCAAAGAAGGAGCCCTAGTTTGGCGAGTCCTCAGCCATAGACCATACTTAAGAAGAATTTAGTGAGAGTCACTGGGAGCTGGGATTACCCAGCCTGCTCTGTGGCCTGGAGAGATGTCCACAGGGGCCAGACCATTAAGTGACCAAGATACCCAGGGCTGGATCAGAGTGAAGCTGTGTGCACTGGATCAGTGTGGTGCAGCGGAGGGGGTGATTGTGCTGGTGGGGTTGTGTCTTCAGCGAGTGTACGAATGCCTCCCACAGACCTTCTGTGGTCTAAACTTGGGCAAATGTCAGAGGGCATGTTTGTGTCTCCACACAGGCAGCTGTTCATGCTCAGAAGACTGTCTCCAGAACTCATGCGTGGTCACCCTTTCAGCTGATTTCGTCAGTGGAAACATGGGATTTCCATCTTGGAATGACCCACATAACTGTTTTGCTGATTCCCAAGGAGGCACTGTTATGGAATAAACTGTCTTGGCATTCCAACTCTCATGCCTGTGGATGTAATCCCATTTGGGAATAAGGTTTTCTTTGTTACATTAATGAGGTCATATTAGTGTCAGATGTGTCTTAAGCAAATCACTTTTGAGATATGAAAAGAGTAGATTAGACACTGGGAGAAGCAAGCACAATGGGCCAAAGTAGATGCCACATGGAAACCTCTAAACAGAGGAAGACTAGGGCTATGGAAGCTAGAACAGACAAGAATCTTCCCACAGGGCAGAAAGTCTTCCCTTAGGGCCAGTGCTCTGAATTTGGACTTCTGGTTTCCCGAACTTGGCAAAAACAAAAATTCGGTTCTTTAAAACCATTTAAGTGTGATCTTTCTTTATACCAGCACTAAGAAACTAAGACAGTCCTGCATACAAGTAAGCTGCATACAGGGACCCTTTTATTGGGAAGAGCTGACATTCGCATCTGAGACACCGGGAGGTGGGGGAGCCTGTGAGCTGTATGCAGAAATATGCAGCTGAGTTGCTCCTGCTGGTATCGTTTCTAACACTGAAAGGTTAACACCCACATGTCCAACAACAGGCCATGTGGGCTACATGGGCTCTGGGGTGGGCTTCAGGAAGGACAGTCACATGTCTAGGGACCCCACGGCATCAGGTGGCTGGGAGAATGTGGGAGTTGTGAATGGTGGGGCAAAGTTTATACACTACCATGACTGCTGGCTGAATCAGGGACTTCAAACAACATCCTTTTTCATTTCCTTTTAGTTTTAAAAATTTCACAACATCAGTGTGTGTGATGGACACCTGTTGTTTGTTGTGCTTACTCATCCCATTCACATTTTGGGGTGCTCCTTCACCCAGTCCTGGCCATCCTCACAGTGGGGTAAACCATGTTCATGGACTGCTGATGGGTCCAGAGAAGTTCCCTGCCTGATTGGGGGTTGGGTCTGTGATAGGTGGAGGAGAGGGGACTTATGAGCTGTGAGGGGTGGAGGTGGATGATGTGGACACCAGGTCTGTAGAGAGGAGGGAATGAAAGAATTGCAAAGAGAGGGCAGACTTGAGTAGGTAAGGGAACTTTTCCCATTCCCTTCTTCAGTGTTTGGGCCCACTGACCACTCACACCCTAAGTCTAGCACCCCTGCCCTGGGCGTTACCTTCCTTGAAGCCTCATAATGAACTGTCCTTTGGCCTACGTGCTGCTGGCTTCATCTCATCCAGAGCAAGACAACTAATGCTCACTCTAGGTCTTAGACATTCCATAAAGAAGAGTATGAGAGATCCTGATGACATTCATTCATTCATTCTAACAATGTGTTGAGGACCTCTGTCCTGCCTGCTTTAAGTTTTGGGACACAGTGGTGAATGCTCCTGTTCCCAAAGACAGGCATAATTATACAAAGAATACATTCAGAAGGGTAGCAAGGCCCTGGAAGCACAGGGGAGAGAAGCCACTTACCTGCCATCAAAGCCAGGGATGGGGCTAAGTTGAGGGAGTACAGCAGGTAAGGAAAGGAAGCTGGCTGGCCAGGCAGCAGAGACACTGTCTGAGTGTCCTGTGACTGCCAAGAACACTACAAACTGAGGGCTTAAAGTAACTGGGATTTATTGTCTCATAGTTTTGGAGGACAGAAGTCTGAAATCCACATGTCAGCAGGACCTTGCTGCCTCTGAAGACCTTGTCCTTTCTTTGTCTCCCCAGCTTCTGGTGCTCCAGGTGTTCGTGGGCTTGTGGCAGCATCACTCCATTTTCTCTCTTCACATGGTTTTTTTTTTTTTCTCTCTGCTTCTGGCTGTTTCTCTGGGTCACCAGCCATATTTGATTTGGGCCCACATTACTCCTGCATGATCTCATGTTAAAACTTAATCAAAGACCTTGCTTGCAAACAGGGGCACATTCTCAGATGCCAGGGTTTAGGACTTGAACACATCTTTCAAGGGAACACAAATTAATTAGCCTATATAAAGTAGATTCTGTCCGTATTCTAAGTATTTTTGGCCTATCGGCTGCGTGCACAAGTGCGTGATGGCTGCCAGGGCATTTGTGAAAGTCCATATATGTGCAAATGTGTGTGTTATCTTTGCTATTGATTTTTTTTTGGCTTTTGATTAGACACATAAAAGAATTTTACATGATGGTTTTGTCTTTTGTGTGTGTGTGCCTGCGAACAATAATAGCAACTCATCTGTATCAAGTGCTTAGTATGTAGCAGTCTTGATTCTGTGGACCCTACATGAGTTAAGCATTTAGCCTTCAAAGCAACCTTGTGAATTAGGTACTATCTTCATCTCCATTTTTCAGGCGAGGAAACCAAGGCACAGAGAATTTAAGTCATCATCTGGTAAGAGGCACAGGAAGGGAGATTTGAACTCAGCCGAGTCTTGGAGTCCATGACCCTAAATGCAGAACTGGTAGTGCAGTGGGTCATGAGATGGGCTGCTAACCGCAAGATTAGCAGTTCGAATCTACTAGCTGCTCCATGGGAGAAAGATGAGGCTTTTTGCTCTCGTAAAGATTTACAACCTCGAAAGTTCTATACAAGGTCTTTATGAGTGGGGACTGACTGGCCAATACACAACCACCTCCACCAAATGCCTCTTTCTTGCAGAAAGGTTACTTATTGCTTAAGGATAGCTGAAACTCACACATAAAATGGTCTGGCCTGGTGCCTTTTGAAAAGGCAAATCTTTGGACTAATTTTTTAAAAAGGCAAATCTTTTGGACTATAGGACAAATCTTTGACTGATTTCCTCCCCCCACTCCCCCCATTAGACGAAGGAGCCTTTCTATTGCTACTTGAGTCATGCACTGAATCTGGATTTAACCATTCATGGGTATGAACTAGAACAGGATTGTTGTTGTCAGGTGCCATTGAGTCGTAACCAACTCATAGCGACCCCATGCACAGCAGAATGAAACAATGTTCGATCCTGGGCCAACCTCACTACCGCTGCCACACCTGAGTCCATCAATGATGCCACCTGGCTGATCCATCTCGTTGGGGGTCTTCCTCTTTTTCTCTGACCCTCCATCTTACCCAGCATGACATCCTTCTCCAGTGATTGTTTCCTCCGGACAGGATAGCTTCATAATTAAAAAAAAAAATCTCCCTCATTTCATTTCTCCTCTTCTTCTGGGGATAGTGTTGTGTGTCCTGGGTGTCATCCAAATTCTTCTGAGAGGAGACTAGATATGGGGAGCTATTGGCTGTGGAAGGCAGGCAGAGATTTTGCTTTGTGGGTGCACTTAAATGAATTACACTCCTTTCTCCTTGCAGGATTTATAAGGAGAATGTAATTCAGTACTTATACTGAATTCCATTCCTGGCATTTCCCCAAGTTTCTTTTATTCACGGGGTGGTGTAAATTATTAAGTAGTCAACTACTAGGCAACAGGTTGGCAGTTGGAACCTACTCAAAGGCACTTCAGAAACCAGAGCTGGCAATCGGCTTCTGAAAAGTCACAGTCTTGGAAATCCTCCAGGTTTGTATTACTCTGTACACATGGGGTCGTTGTGAGTTGGAATCTGCTTGACAGCAACTAACAACAGCAAACTCATACTGTGATTTCCATATATTTAATCAAAAACAGGTCTGTTGACACAGAGGAAAAAAAATGGTTAACATGAAATTGCCGAAAATTTTTTTTCAAGTTATAGACGTTTGCTTCAAAAAGTTCATGGAAAAATGCCATTTTTTCATTTTATTTTTCTCTGAAGTTGTTGAATCTCCCACATATATATTACTTAAAATATACCTCCTCACCATTTTGATAATTGATGAAAGCATGCCAAGAAAGGCATTTATCGTAAAAGAAACACGGTAAAGTTATGTTTATAGATGCTATTTAAAATTTGGGGAACCGCCAGGTAAGTTGCTAGGTGCCATCGAGTAGGTATCAACTTATTGCGACCCTAATGCACAACAGAACAAAAGACTGCCCAGTCTTGCACCAACTTCACAATTGTTGCTACATTTGAGCCCATTGCTACTGCTACTGTGCCAATCCATCTCATTGGGAGTCTTCCTCTTTTTCTCTTACCCTCCATTTTGCCAATCATGATTATGTCTGAATTACGAGAGACGAAATCTGGCCACCCTGACTTTCAAGGGACATTCAGGTTGTACTCCTTCCAACAAAAATTGATTTGCTCTTTTGACAGTCCATGGTACTTTTAATATTCTCCTCCAACACCATAAATCAAATGCATCAATTCTATGGTCTTCCTTATTCACTGTTCAACTTTCACATGCATATGTTGTTTTAGTGAAGTGCCGTCGAGTCGATTCCAAACCATAGTGACACTGTATAGGGTTTCCAAGGAGCAGATGGTGAGCTTGAACCACCAACCTTGCAGTTCAAATGACTTTGCAGTCTGATGCATTAGCCCACAGTGCCACAACAGGACTCCTGCATATGAGGTTATTGAAAATACCATGGCTTGGGTCAGGCACATCTTAGCCGTCAAACTGATGTCTTTGCTCTACAACATTTTAAAGACGTCTTGTGCATCAGATTTGCCTAGTGCAATATGTCTTGATTTCTTGACTGCTGTTTCCATGAGTGTTGATGGTTGATCCAAGAAAATTGAAGTCTTTGACAACTTTAATCTTTTCTCCATTTATCATGATGTTATTTATTAGTAGAGTGGTGAGGTTTTTTGTTTTCTTTACATTGAGGTGAAGCCCGTACCAAAGACTGTGGTCTTTGATCTTCATCAGTTAATATTTTAAATCCTCTTGGCTTTCAGCAAGCAAGGTTGTTTCATCTGCATGAATGAAATGAGTTAATGAGTCTTCCTCCAATCATGGATGCCATGTTTTTCTTCATATAATCCACTTCTCAGATTATGTGCTCAGCATACAGATTGAATAAGTATGGTGAAAGAATACAACCCTGGCACACACCATTCCTACTTTTAAACCATTCAGTGTTTCCTTGTTCTGTTTGGTTTATGTACAGGTTCCTCATGAGCACAATTAAGTGTTCTGGAATAGTCATTCTCTATAATGCTATCCACAACTTGATGATCCACACAATTGAAAGCCTTTGCGTAGTCAATAAAGCACAGGTAAACATCTTTCTGGTATTCGCTGCTTTCAGCCAAGATCCATCCGACATCGGCAATGATATCCCTTGTTCCACGTCTTTTGAATCCGACTTGAACCTCTGGAAGTTCTCTGTCAATGTATGGTTGTAAGTTAAGTAGATGACATCAATATGCTGCAAAACCATAATTACAAGCAGTGTACAAAAGATAAAAGAAGAAAGAGGAATGGACGTGAAGTCCTCGATGGCTGAAAGATGTGCCTACAGATTGTTGCAGATGTGCGTACTATGGGGCATTTGGGCCATTTCCTTGGGAGAAAGAATCACCACGGTCAGGGGGTACAGATGGAGGAATCTTTGCAGGGGACGCTTGGGAGGCCCTGGCTAGAGTGTCTTCTCTGAGGAACCTTCCTGACAAGATAGTTTCCTAAAGGGGTTTAAAATCAAAACTCCAGTGTCTAAGGGCATGGAATTCTGGGGAGATTTCAAAGTCAAAATGAAACTTATGGCAAATACTGAATATTAAAAGGCAATTAAGTAAATGTGCTGAAGTCTTGCCAAACAACTGGCCTGGGCTTATGCTCACCTGCACCCAGTCTTCTGAGCTCTTCTGAGCCCTTGGATAGAGGGTGCTGAGTAGAACAAACAATCTGCACTTGACTGCTGGCCTTGTAATTGTTAACAAGTGCTGTTGAGTTGATTCCTACTCATAGTGACCCTGTATAGTGTTTCCAAGAAGTGGCTGATGGCTTTGAACCACCTCTTTCTCTGTCTTTCTTTCTCTTTTACTTTCCCTCCTATCTCTGTGTCTCAGTGACTGTCTCTCAGACTCACCCCCCCACCTTGGTGTCTCTTCCCACATCTCAGGGAGCCTCTGCACACAGGCCTTCACTGCTTAGTGAGGTAGCCACTTAAGAAGACCACAAAATACACATTCAGAAAGGAGGGCTAGACACAGAGCAGATAGGGTCACTGGGGTATCCCTGGGAGATCTGAGGGGCTGCTACTGATTATTGTTATCTCTGTGGTGGAATTGAACTGTCTCCACACCACCACATCCCAGTGTTCCACTTGTTGGTAACCCCACTGCCTTCTGGGTAGGACTATCCTGGGTCTGGGAGAGAATTCCCCCACCTGCTGGTCCATCCAGACCACTTATGGTGTCTGAGAGCCTTTCTTGGGTGAAATCTAAATGGGTGGAAGGTTCATGATGCAGTGGGATAATTTCCTACAAATCACAGCTTTCTGTCAGCAGCTTGTGAGATTGAGAAACCCAGGGCATGAGAATGTTAGTTAGGACATCGCTCTGGATGCTGGCCAGAGTCAAATCAGACCACAAGGCTTGTCCATGTCCTGGCGTGTTTCTGCTCAGGATGTGTGCTCCCACCAACCCTCCAATCCTCTTAACTTATCCCTGGGCCCCTCATGGCCAGCTCTCCATCATCTCTCAGTCCTCATTGCTGCCACCTCCCTTTCTGTCCAGCTGAAATGTCACGCGTTCTCATCTCCTTCACTGCTAGCGCCCTCTCCCTCTGTGACTATTGTCTGGGACCCCCTTCCTGGAGTGCAGTCCCCCTCCACCGTCAAACAGCTGGGTTCCCCTAGAATCTAGAAGCAGCAAATTGTCTGATTTCATGGGAGAGTCATATACACAACCCACAGAAGTGAAAAGACCCTGAATGCTGTCCTCCATAGTCTGAGGTGGCATCACTACCTGTCCTAGTAGCTGCCAGTCATCCCTTAGCCTCCCGCACCCCACATTCCCCATAAGTCCCTGCTGCCTAGGTTTGTCTGGTTTCACTTCCTTTGGCCATTCCTTCACCATCCAGTTCTCATCTCTTAAGCACATCTTCTGAAATTTCTTATCACAAACAAGCCAGACAACGTCAAGTGAGCCTGACTTTCTACAGCAACTTCCACCTCCCAGAGTTCTGCTTCCCAAGATCCCAGTCACCTGGGCAGCCCCCACTATCTCTCCTATTGCCACCCTCCCTCACTGCTTTTGTCATCCTGTCCCTTCCCCACATCACTCACATGCTCCAGACAAAGTCAGCAGGTACCTGTGCACTGCCAAGTGTGGGCACCCAGTACTGCACCCACCCAATAGCCTATGTTTCCTGTGCAACCACTTCCTTTCATTTGCTTTCTGGGGAGGGTCTTCTGGAGACTCTGGGTGGTGCCAATGGTTAACATGCTAAGTAGCTAACCAAAAGGTTGGAGGTTTAAGTCTGCCTAGAGGTGC
This sequence comes from Chrysochloris asiatica, assembly GCF_000296735.1. NCBI lineage: Eukaryota > Metazoa > Chordata > Mammalia > Afrosoricida > Chrysochloridae > Chrysochloris > Chrysochloris asiatica. The sequence goes on from NW_006408909.1 coordinate 1,053,734, forward strand.
CTTGGAAGAAAGGCAGGGCAATCTACTTCCATAAAGTTAGCCATTGAAATCCTGTGGAGCACAACTCTACTCTGTGGTGATTCATGGGATCACATGAATCACAGCCAACTCCACGGCTACAGGTCTGTGTCCACTCCCCCACGTTCATCTTGTTTTCTGAGGTACGCCTCATGTGCACACTATAGCAGGTCTGCCACACTTGAGGGCTGGGGGCAGTCCCTATGAGACTGAATAGCTTGTCTAAGATGCCTGAAAATGAGTGGGATTCTATGGCAGCCGGGCCTGTGGGAGGAGGGATGGGCGGGGCTGACATTTGGGATGTATGGGCCATGCTCTGGTACTTCTCTTGTGTGTGTCCCAGGAGGTGGTGCCACAGTGGAGTTCACCCACCCACTGCAGCCCCACGGCCCCGAGGAGGTGTCAGGACCAGCCCTGTTCCTCCCAGTACATTACCCTGGGCTCAGGGTCCTCCCAGCACTGGCCTACCCTCCCAGGCACCAACCTCCCAGACCACATGCCCTTAAGATTAAAGGTCATGGCTTCCTGAATCTGAGTTTGGCTGAACAGACTTTTGGGTTCCAGAATCCTTGGTCTCAGCCAGGAGCTGGGCATGGATGTAGAAGTGGTCTGGCCTGGTTTCTGCCTTTCATGAGGTGATGCTTGTGTGACAGCCTTAGGAAGTTGGGCAAGAGCCAGCAGGCCCTGAACACGTTGATCTCCCCAAGAGATCATGGTTGGGATACAGAGGCCTGAGCCTGGTCTGAGGGTGTGCTTCAGAGGGGCTCAGAGACAGCTGGCCTTCAGAGGGAGAAGCATGGTCCAATGGCTACCCACGCTGGGAGTGGTAGCCCTCGTGTATACACAAGGGTCCCCTTGTGTATAACTTAGAGTGGACTCAAGTCTGTGGCTGGCAGGAAGGCTCTGCATTAGACTGTGGGTGCCCTGACCCCATCTACCCTTGAGTCTGTGTGGATCCCACTGGACCTCTCATGGCAGCTGTCCATGCTGCCGCTGGCTTACTGAGTTACAGCCCTCACCCGAGTCCAGGGGGAAGTGCTGCGTCACCCCTCAGACCCACTGTGTCTGGCCAGGTCCAACAACTGATGGTGAGGACAGGGCCCGAGGCCATGGAGTAGCCTTCCCACAAGTCCCTGGCAGCACCATGTGACTGTTATAATAGCTACTGTTTCCTGAGGAGGAGGGATGAAATGTCAACTGACCTACTTGGGCGGGGATGCGAGTCTATGATGCACCACATTCCACAGACTGAACTGTGTGAAGACATTTCCTTGGACACTGGAGTTTCACAAATAGCTGGAAATACAGTTATAGGGACTTTGCCTCCTTGAAAAGATGTGACTGGGCAGCCAGCCACCCACTCAGAGGAAGTATTCAGCCCCTGGCCAGGCCTGACTCACCTCCCGCCAGCCACCTCCCGACTGCTTTACTTTGTTTCTGAGGACCAACTCCCACACTCAATCCCATCTCCTGGAGAAATGATTAGCACTTTAAACAGTGCTCCAAAGCCAGGTCTTCGGCCACATCCTCATGCAAGCTGTGGATGGCATTTCTTCCAGTTCCAGTTGGGGTACCTACTGAGTTCCCTACATGCACGTGTCCTAGCCCATGTGACTGGCCAGCCACAGAAACCGTGACCAGCTGCTGTCTGCACAGGGCTGGGCTCTCAGCTCTGAATGTCTGATGGAATAGATAATGAATGCAATGGGCCTTACTTAGCACCTGGGAATGACTCAAGGAGGGGGACAGAGATGGTGGTCTCAACTCTCCCCTGGCCACCTCTGGAGGCTGTGGACTTGGGGTGGGCTACTGGGTCCACTGAGCTGCAAGGCAAAGTGTGGTCCAGCTCTACCTCTTGTCATTGCAAGATGATGGGTAGCTTCATTCACTTCACATCCCTTGCTCAGGAGGAGGTGGCCATACCACCTTCAGGTGTCCTGGGGAAGCTGCTAGAAAATAGCAGAAGCACCAGCAGAATGCTGGGCACACTCCCTCTCAGGTCCTGCCCTGAGGGGTTGCAACATAGTCCCACCCTCAGATACCCCACTGCCCGGCTCCATGGAGAATCTGTAGCTAGAGCTCACAGGAGCGCCAAGGGGCAGTGTCCCTCAGAGCAGCCACCTGAAGCCCATGACCCTGTAGCTTTGTACTGCATCATCCACGGGGGAGGGACAAGCAGATGCTGGTCAATGTAGGAGGTGGCAAACTTCTGAAGACACCTTTTGATGACCATCTGGGGGAATGTCACACCCAGGGTGTGGTAGTCACTTCATCACTGAGTCTACACACAGAGATCCAGGAAACATACCCATTCCTTGGTTCAGGGAGAAAGGAGGAATGTGTCAACGCCTCAGGCCAACATTGCTGCCCATAATGGCTAATGCTGGCCCAGGTAGCCCACTCTACTGATAATGTGCCCCTGCAAAGTGTTCATGGCGCTGCTGGCAGGGGCATGCAGGGGGACAGCCAGGTGGCTGGAGAGACTAAGGACGGTATTGATAGGCCTGGAATGGTAGATGTTAACATCTCATTGTTAATGATTTTTAAGAACATAACTGTCATTATGATTGATATATTGGTGGTAAAATTCCAGGTGTGTTCTGGAGTTTTATGAGTAATGAGTCAAGACAAATAGCAACACTCCAGAATGGTGATATTTGTCTTTGACTCATTATTGACCTCACGCCTCAATCACTTGGCATTCAGCCCAAACACATGTAGACTGTGCTGCTAGCTCTAAGGGCAATGGCCCAAAGCAGCCTCTGGAGCATCCTCACAGACCCAGGTGACCAAGCCCAATAGTAGATTGACTCTGGGTAACATTCTCCCTCAGAGTGATCCAGGCTTCAAGACTTGAGCCCTCCGCATTAAGTCTGTAGCCACAACTGCATGTGGTGTTGTTCTAAGAGAGCACAGAGGCCACTCAAAGTTTCAGTGGTGGAGCTGTTAGGCAGTCTGTGCTTTAGCCTATAGTATTTGTGGAAATAAGGACTGAATACAATTGGGTACCATCACTTGTCTATCAATTTGTCAGATGTGGAGGCTGGCATGTTGACATGATTCTGAAAGCTATGCCAACAGTTTACCTGTACTTTATTGACTACACAAAGGCTTCTGATTGTGTGGATCATGACAAGCTACAGACAACATTGTTGACAACGAGTATTCTGGAACACTTAATTGTGCTCACAAGGAACCTGTACAAGAACCAAGAGACAGTTGTTTGAATAGAACAAAGGAACATGGAATGGTTTTAAATCAGGGTTATATTCTTTCACCGTACTTATTCAATCTGTATGCTGCGCAAATAATCTGAGAAACTGGATTATATGAAGAAAAACGGGGTATCAGGATTGAAAAAAAGATTCATTAACAACCTGTGATACGTATATGATGCAACCTTGCTTGCTGAAATTTGTGAAAGTTGGACAATGAATAAAGAAGGCATGGCAACAATAGTGAGGTTGGCCCAGGATCGGGCAGTGTTTCGTTATGCTGTGCATAAGGTTGCTATGGGTCAGTAGTGACTCGATGGCACCTAACAACAACAACAACAACAGCAACTGATGCATTTGAGTTATGGTGTTGGAGGAGAATATTAAAAGTACCATGGGCTCAAGCACAGCAATGATTGTGAGGCACAGGACCAGGCAGTGTTTCGTTCTGTTGTGCTTAAGGTCAATACATGTCAATATTGACTCAGCAGCATCTAACAACAAACAAACAATACACCAATGGTATTTTAAATACTAGCAGGGTCACCCATGGTGGACAGCTTTCAGCGGAACTTCCAAACTAAGACAGACTAGGAAGGAGAGATGGAATACCTCTGAATAGTCACTGAAAACCTTATGAATAATAGTGGAATACTGTTAGATAGCACCAGAATATTGAATATAAAACATGATAAAGAGCACAGATATAGTGTTAGAAGATGAGCTCCTCAGGTTGGAAGGCACTTAAAACATTACTGGGGAAGAGCTGCCTCCTCAAAGTAGAGTTGACTGTGACGAAGAAAATGGAGTTAAGCTTTCAGTACTTTCACTACCCGATGGGGCAAAACTCAAAACGAGGAGAAACAGCTGTAAAGATACATTAATAATCAGAACATGGAATGTACTAAGTATGACTCTAGGAAAATTGGAAGTTGTCACAAATGAAACTGAACCCATAAAGATCAGTATCCTAGGCATTAGTGAGCAGAAATGGACTGGTATTGGCCACTTTGAATCTGACAATCACATGGTTTATTATGCCAGGAATGGCAAATTGCAGAGGAATGGCATCAGATTCATCATCAAAAAGAACACTTCAAGATCTATCTTGAAGTACAATGCAGTCTATGATAGGCTAATATCCAGATGCCTACAAGGAAAGCTAGTTAAAATAACTCTTAATCAAATTTAAGCACCAACCACTAAAGCCAGTGATGATGAACTTCCTCAGTCCGATCAATATTAGACTACTAACTCTTCTGTCTGAAATTTATCAAACATGCAGTCAAGAACTGGTAACTAGAATGCAAAGGTTGGAAACAAAGAGGAAGGATCAGTCATTGGAAAGTATGGCCTTGATGATAGAAATGATGCTGGAGATCCCATAATAGAATTTTGCAAGTCCAATTTCTTCTTCGTACTCTTCCTAAGCAACATAAAAGACAACTGTGTACATGGATCTCACCAGATAGAATACACAGAAATCAAATTGACTACATCTGTGGGAAGAGACAGTTGGAAAGTTCCATATCATCAACCAAAACAAGGCCAGGAAAGACTATGGAACACACCATCAATTGTTCATGTGCAAGGTCAGGCTGAAATAGAAGAAAAATTTTAAAGTCCATGAGAGTCAAAATATGACCTTGAACATATCCTGCCTGAATTATGAGATCATTTCAAGAATAGATTTGATGCATTAGACATTAATCACCAGAAACCAGAAGAGTTGTGGATGGCATAAAAAACACCATGCAGGAAGAAAGCAAAAGGTCATTAAGAAGACAAGAAAGAAGAAAATAAAAGACCAAAAATGGATGTCCGAAGAGACTCTGAAATGTGTTCTCCAGCAAATAGAGATGCTAAAGCAAGTCTAAGAAATGAGGAGGTAAAATAGCTGAATAGAAAATTTCAAAGGGCAGCTCTAGAAGATGAAGTCAAATATTATAATGAAATGTACAAAGACCTGGAGTTAGAAAACCAAAAGGGACGAACAAGCTCAGTATTTCTCAAGCTGAGGGAACTGAAGAAAAAATTCAAGCCTTGAATTGCAATATTGAAGGATTCTATATATTTTTTGTTTTATATGTGTACATCAAATATTTTTGCTGTGTTCATTTATGAAATATAAGATGTAAAAAGGTAGCCACAGGGAGGAAGTAGGATAACTGCTGTTGTAGGGAGGAGATTGTAATTATTGAGGAAACAAAGCATATACTTTGTTGAATGTAAAGCTGATGATCTTGTCTGTTAACTTTCATTCAGTTCCCAATAAAAAGTTAAAAAAAATGCAAAAAAAATATTGAAGGTTTTTATGGGCAAAATATTGAATGATGCAGAAAGTATCAAAAGATGATAGAAGGAATACAAAATATCACTGTACCCAAAAGAATACAAAGAGTCACTGTATCAATTAAGAAATGGTTCAACAATTTCAAACGGTAGCATATGATCCAATGATATGGAACAATTTCAAACGGTAGCATATGATCCAATGAAGGAAGAAGTCCAATGCACTGAAGGCATTTGAAAAGAATAAGGCTATGGAAATTATGGAATACAAACTGAAATCTTTCAAAAAATGTTGCAGCATTGGAGGCTATAAAATTCATGCTAAGAAATTTAGAAGACAGCTATCTGGCCAAACTGATTGGAAAAGATATATATTTGTGTGGTGGCCCAATGGAATGAGAAAATCACTGGACAATATAATTAATATCACATGCAAGCAAAATTTTGCTAAAGGTAATTTAAAAATGGCCACAACAGTGCATTTACAGAGAACTGCTAGAGATTTAAACCAAATACAGATAAGGGTGTGGAACTAGCGATGTCATTGCTGATGTCAGATGGATCTTGGCTGGAAGCAGAGAATACCATAAAGATGTTTACCTGTGCTTTACTGACTATGCAAATACTTTCAATTGTGTGGATCATGACAAGCAATGGACAACATTGCAGACAATGAGTATTCCAGAACACTTAATTGTGTTTATGAGAAGCCTGTAAGTAGACCAAAAGGCAGTTGTTTGAATAGAACATGGGAACATTAAATGGTTTAAAATTAGGAAAGGTGTGTGCCAGGGTTGTTTTCTTTCACCATACTTATTCCATCTGTATGCTGAACAAATAATTCAAGAAATTGGGTTATATGAAGAAGAACATGACATCAGGATTGGAGGAAGACTCATTAATAACCTGTGATATGCAGATGATATGACCTTGCTTGCTGAAAGCAAAGAGGACTTAACAGTACTTCCTGATGAAGCCAAAGACCACAATCTTTGGTATGGGTTTCACCTAATTAAATGTAAAGAAAACAAAAATTATCAGCACTGGATCAATAAATAGCATCATGATAAATGGAGAAAAGATTGAAATTGTCAAACAATTCATTTTGCTTGGATCAACATCAACCATCATGAAAGCAGCAGTCAAGAAATCTAATGAAATATGCATGAGTCAAATCTGCTGCACAAGACTTCTTTAAAGTATTCAGAAGCAAAGATGTCAGTTTGAAGACTAAGATGCGCCTGACTTAAGTCATGGTATTTTCAACCTCAAGTACATGTGAAAATTGGATAATGAATAAAGAAGACTGTAGAAGAATTGATGCATTTGAGTTATGGCATTGAGAAGAATGTTGTAAGTATCATGTTGTTGTTGTTACGTGCCGTGGAGTCGGTTCCGACTCATAGCGACCCTGTACAGGGTTTC
>NW_006408909.1:1060827-1100354 GCF_000296735.1 Chrysochloris asiatica
AATCTGTGTTGGAAGAAGTACAACTAAAATGCTCCTTAGAAGCCAGCATGGCCAAACTTCGTCCATCATAATTTGGCTGTATTATCAGGAGGAACCCATCCCTGCAGAAGGACGTCATGCTTGGTAAAGTGGAGGATCGGCAAAAAAGAGCAAGACCCCCAATAAGATGGATTGGCACAATGGCAGCAGTAATGGGCTCAAACACAGCAATGATTGTGAGGTTGGCACAAGACTGGGCAGTGTTTCATTCTGGGCAGTGTTTCATTGTGTATAAGGTCGCTATGAGTCTGTACACATTCAATGGTAGCTAACAACAACAGTTGGGCAAAGTTATCAATTGATGTTAGAAATCTGAGCATGCCTGAAGGTTACTGAACAAGGTTTACAGTTGCCCCAGTAGTTTTGGTTGTGGAATTTACAAAGGGGAGGGACTAGCAAGTTGAAGACAAGCAGACTCAGAAACTGGTCCCTGGTCAGCAAGGCGTCTCTTCCTTATGCTCCTTCCAACCTGGCTCCTTCCTTATCTCTCTGTTTTAAGTCCTAGGAGAACTCATCCCTCTCTGCATTGGATGATGCTGCCCAACACCAGCACATTGCCGTAGGTCTTAACTGCGGAAGATAAGGTTGTCCTGTAGGGTAAGCGTTGATGATACAGTAGCTGCTCCACTAGCAGCGTCAAGGTCTGGCGGGGCCACAGGCTGCTAGTCTCATGGAACCAACCCTGGTGGATGGTGTTGGGCAGGGGACAGTGGGGCAGGACTCCATGGTAGGCCGGCGCAGGCCTGGGACTGCAGGCCCTGCGGAAACCTAACCTAGGCGGCGGGGCTGGGCCTGGTCTGTAGTTCTTGATTATTGCTCCGACTCATTTATATATTATCCTGATGAAAGAGTGCTCTTCTTAGGGGAAGTGACCCAAGTCTGCTGCCAGTGGACAGAGCTGGGGGTGATGGGGGCTAGGTCACAGACCCTGAGGGAATGAGCAGAGAACTCTTGTTTCCGGGGCAGCAGGGCGGCCAGACAGACAGTCCGTTCAGGATTTCTGTTGGGGCTGCAGCTGCCCAACACACAAAGGGCTCTTGTCTTAGTCCAGGGTCTCCCCGTCCCGTCCCAGCCTCCTTGAACATGACTGGGTGTGGGAACTATTTCCCCAGGGCTGCGCCTGACATTTGACATTCACTGGTGGAGGGGGAAGGGGGGAAGTTTGTGAAGAGCTTTGACCCTGGACAGGCTGTGATCCGTCTTTGTCACCAACCCTCACCCCCCTGGTCAGAACAAGACCAGTCTGGCTTGAAGAGGGGGGCAGAAAGAAGGGAAAAGAGAGGGAGTTGGACAAGACTACTCCATAGTGATAGTGCACAAGGCTTCCCTGGAAGGCATTTGTACACACGTGATGTAAACAATGAAGCATTCGACTACTAGATGCAAAGTTGGTGGTTCGAATGCATCCTGAGACATCTCAGAAGACAGGTTTGGTGATCTGCTTCTGACAGTCTTAAAAACCCCCATGGAGCAGTTCTATGGAATCAACTTGACTTGATGGCACCTAACAATAAGAGTATTCCATGGGAGTCTCTGGGTGGTGCAAATGATTAACATGCTCAGCAGCTAACCAAAAGGTTGCAAGTTCAAGTTCACCCAGAGGTGTCTTTGAAGTAAGGCCTGGTGATCTACTTAAAACAAACAAACAAACAAAACAAAAAACCAAAAAAACCCCACTGGAGGACAGTTCTCCTCTGACACACATGGAGGTGCCGTAAAACAGAGTCAACTGATCAACAGCTAACAATAAAAACAACATGAGTATGCGAGCACACACATAGGCACATACATGGCAATCAGCACAGCAGGGTCACAATTACAGTGATATCATGGTGCCAGACATGAAATGGAACATCAGGATGAGTCCCCTAGGCCCTTCCAATCCCTGCTACCCATGCCCTGCTGTGTCTAGGGCTCTGCTCTCAAGCTCAGTGATAAGGCCTGTGCTAGCCGCCTCCTTGTGTGGCCACAGGCAAGGGTGGGAATACAATCCCCTCCACTTTCTCAGTCCATCGCAGTCCCGAGGACCCTGAAATTGGGAGCACACTATTTGCAACTGTCTCCAACTGCTGAGGATCAACACAAACCGCAATTACGCAGCTGAGTCCCTTGTTCCTAGTGTTTACAAAGTGCTCAGGGAACGGAAAGCTCCTCTTGTAAACAGAGAGAATTGCAAAATATCATTCTCAGGGGCCTGCAATGAGGAGTGGAAATGTTAAGTTATGTGGCAGAGCCATTGGGGGTCTTGGGCATTTACACAGAAAGGTCTCCAACTGGCAAGGGTAACAGCGACATCTGGCCTCTGAGTCTCTGGGCTGAACTTGGGCCTAATGTCTTCAAATAATCCCTGCTGCCTCTGTCCTGTAATGTCGATGTTGTCAAGTGCCGTGGAGTCGGTTCCAACTCATGTGACCCTATACAGGGCTTCCAAGGCTATAAATCTTTACAGAGCAGAAAGCCTCATCTTTCTCCTGCAGAACAGCTGGTCCTATCGAACTGCTGACCTTGTGGTTCATAGCCCGATTCGTAACCACTACACTACCAGAGCTCCTTATAATTGGGAGGAAAAGGGGAAGACCAGGACTGGAATAGGCTTTCCTCCTGAAACTCAAGATCAGTGCCCACACTCACAAGTGCATCCCGCCCTACTCCCCACCTCATTGCTGCAGACCCACCTCCACCCTCCGCTGGCCCTCCTCCCAGGTCCTCCTCCCAGGTCCATACCCAAGACGTGCGATGTGCCACCACCACTGGATGTCTGGGAAGATGGATTTCTTGTTGTCAGCCTATGATTAGCTGAAAAAAAGTCCTCCCAAAAGATATCCACATCCAATCCTCCAGAAGTTATGAGTGTGATCTTATTTCAGAAAAGAGTCTTTGCAGATGTGGTTAAGGATCTTGAGATGGCAAGATAATCCTGGATGATCACAAGTGTCTTGTTAAGAGAGGACAGATGCAAGAGAAGGCCACATGGAGATGGAGGCAGAGATTGGAGTGATGTAGCCACAGCTCAGGGACCACCAGGAGCTGGACGAGGCAAGAAGGAGTCTCCCCTCGAGACTCTGGAGGGAGCCTGGCAACACCTTAATTTTGGACGTCTGCCTCCAGAACTGTAAGGATAAATCTCTGCTGTAGCCACATTTTTTGTGGGCTTTGTGACAGCAGCCCTGGGAGATGTATTCAGACTCTCACTTTTGAACTAGAGAAGCACATTTTTGTCCAGTCTTCCTTTAACGCTAAGGGCAACAGGACGACAGACATTCAAACTGCTCAGAGCTGTGCTCATCGGTCTCTTTTGCAAGAAAATTAATTGCTGATAATGAGTCATGGCTTTTGAAATTTCCTAAAATATCTTTTTTCCCCCCTGGGACTTGGAGTCTTCTAAACACAAATCAGAAAATTAAAAACAAAACAACAACAGCAAAACAGGAGACGCCTGGGCACCTCCACCCTGTCTCCATTAGTCGTGCCTGAAGAACACTAGCCAAGCCCCATGCCTACATCTCTGCCTGACTCCAGCAGATGTTGCAGCCTCGTGAGCCTGTGGAGGCCCAGGCTGCTTGAAGCCCAGTCTCCAGACTCTTCTTGAATCACAGTCCAACTCTGAGTCTTTCCTTCCCTCGCTTGTCCTTAAACGGCAAAGAACACCTGGCTGGTGTCAAATGATTGCTCTGGGAAACCAGCCATTTGTCACTCACAAGACAGCAAGGTCCTCAAGGAGCCATAGGCACTCTTGAGTGGTGGCTGCCCATGACTAGAATGGAAACTTGACTCTTATTCTCACACCATCCTGTGTGATTGAGAGACTCCTGGAAAACACATGCACCACGTACAAATGCACACACAAATACACAAAACAGGCACACACTATGCACATACACACAAATATGCAAACACATGGCACACACCTGGACATGTGATCACATGCACAAATCCACAGACATGCACACACACAAATACATACACATATGCACACGTGTACACACACATTGATACACATAAATACATGGTCACTAATGAATACATGTGTACATGCATACACACTAAAGAAATAACCCTTACATACTTACAAATACACATATCTACACAAGCACACTTGCACATGTGCTCTTTTTTGCACACATGTGTCTCTGGTAGTGTAGTGGTTATGAATCGGGCTGTGAACCTTAAGGTCAGCAGTTCGAAACTACCAGCTGTTCCGTGGAGAAAGATGGCACTTTCTGTTCCCCTAAAGATTGATAGCCTTGGAAATCCTATATAGGGTCTCTATGAGTCAGAACCGACTGCACGGCACATAACCACCACCACTATGTATGTACATATATATAAGTACACACCCAGAAACACATGTGTAATATGAGTACACACCCACAAACAAACATGTATACACAAGCACACATGCAAAATGCAACCAAACACACATAACCACACACATTTGCACATACATGTAAATACATGGACCAGGCACACATGCACACGTGCATTGCCACCTGTAGACAGTATATTCACACACATGTACATGTGCACACACATAGCATGTCAACAGGTGGAGGTGAATGGGGAAGGTGTTCAGGTCCAGTACAGTAAGAGCACAGCTATGCAGGGGAACAGTTGGACAGGTGAGGATCACATGTGTTCCATCAGCTGCAGGAGGCCCTGGTGTCTGAAACCCACCACTCTCTGACTTCCTGGATCATGTAGGCCCTTGTGACTAAGTGCTGTGTAGGAGAAAGACCAACTCCTAAGATTCCACACAAGGATCTCCTTGAACTGGGGGTTACTCCCAGCAGCTCCACAGATCCTGAACATTTCCCAGAACTCACAGAAAGACGGAGGACTAAACAACTCTATCCATTTCTCGCTTCCCAAAAAAGCTTTTCTGCCAAAGTAAATAAAAGTCTTATCAGCTGCTGACCAGAAATAAAAACATGGGCCTGCTCAAGAGACAGAAAAGCTCGTGTTTCTGAGCAGTGAAGGCATCTCTGTGGAAGGCTCCTGGCCCTGGCTCCTGTGAGTGTGATAAACCTGTTTCTGAGATAGCACTGCCTGTGGAGAGCAGGCTTGGATTTGCTCCTCGACACCTGGATGCAGGGAAGATCAGCTAAATTAGAGAGATGTTACTTCCTGAGGCTGTACAAGTAGCCCCAGGGACCTAGAAAGCTCGAGCTAGAGGGCTTTGCTCATCAATCCTGTGTGGATGCTGTTTTGATGCTCTCTGTTCCTGTCCAGACGACCCGTCTGAACACGCCAAGCTTGGCCTCACTCTTTCAGCTCAGAACCTCATCTCTTCCCCCATGTGATGCTTCTGTACAGCACCCTTCATGGGTTGAAAGTGCATGTCCTGGCTCCTCTAGTAGGTGGCAGGGAGGGGGACAGGTGGCAGGATTGTTGCCATTCATTGTTGTGGAGTCATCTCCAGCTCCTGAAGACCCCAAGTACAACAAAGTGAAGCATTGCCTAATTCTGTGCCATCTTAATTTTGGTCCATTGTTTTGGTCACTGTGTATTCTCGGTGCCTTCTCACCTCGAGGGCTCCTCTCCAGCATTAGTTTGGACAATATTCTGTGGTGGCCCATAATACTTTCATTGACTAATTTTCTGAAGTAGATCGCCATGCATTTCTTTCTAGTTTATCTTAGTCTGGACTCTCCACTGAAACAGCTCTACCATAAGGGATCCTGCTGGTCTTTGAAATATTATGGCATAGCTCCCAGCATCATGGTAACATACAAGCCATCCCAGTAGTACAAACTGATAGACAAGTGGCAAGGCATTAGGATTGCCCCACCAGATCCTGATATAGACCACACTTGTAGATAGGAGCTGAAACTTTCAAGATGTCTATTCTCCTCAGACTGATGCACATATTAACATGATGATGATCAAACTCCCAAAAATTTTGGTGGAAGGTAGCAAAATGAAAGAGTAAATGTATAAGAGAAAGACAAAGACAATTCTGAAAAATAAAGGAGAAGTTGTCTTAACAGACTCCTTAGACCCACCATACAATCCAAATAAATCACATAGATTTTGTTTCCTTTTTTTCAGTTATGCTGTTCTTGTTAGGTAATGTCTAGTTGGTTGCAATTCGTAGTGAACTTATGCACAATAGAACGAAAGGCTGCCTGGTCCTACACCATCCTTACAATCATTGTTAAGCTTGAGCCCATTGCTGCAGCCATTATACCAATCCACCTTGTTGGGGGTCTTTCTCTTTTTTTCGTGGCCCTCCACTTTACCAAGCATTATATCCTTCTCCAGGCACTGGTCCCTTCTAATAATATGACCATAGTATGAGAGACGAAGTCTCACCGTTCTGGCTTCTAAGGAATATTCTGGCTTCTAAGGAGTATTCTGGCTTCTAAGGAGTATTCTGACTTCTAAGGAGCATTCTGGGTGTACTTTAAAAAAAATTATTGTTACTTTTTCCAGTACAGATTTGTGTGTTCTTTTGGCAATCCATGGTACTTTTAATATTCTTCTCCAACACCATAGCTTGGGTCAGGCACACCTTAGTCAAACTGACTTCTTTGCTCTTGAACATGTTAAAGAGGTCTTGTGCAGCAGATTTGATTAAGGCAATATGTCCTTTGATTTCTTGACAGCTGCTTCCATGCATGTTGATAATGGATCCAAGTAAAATGAAGTCTTCGACAACTTCAGTCTTTTCTTCATTTATCATGATGTTATTTATTGGTCCACTTGTGAGGATTTTTGTTTTCTTTGCATTTGAGGAGAAACCCATACCAAAGGCTGTATAGTCTTTGGTCTTCATCAGTAAGTACATTAAGTCATCTTTGATTTCAGCAAGTGAACTTGCATCATCTGCATATAGAAGATTGTTAATGCAGGCTGTGTGTCCACAGACATAAAAGTGTGGGTGGGGTTGGAGGTACTCAAGGGGCTTTCCATGATTGTTTCACAGGAAAAATGCCACCCCCCCATCTTTGCAATTAAAGCCTGATTTTAAGGAGGAAACAGGAATGGGAAAACAATGTTGGCTGGCATCTCTGTCCTGGGAGGAGGGTAAGGAAGGAGGGCCGCAGTTCTCCCTGTTGAGTCATGGCCACAACAAATAAACATCAGTTTTTATTTTGAAAACTCACCCAATTGCTCTGATGTGAATTTGCTACTTGAGCCTGGAATCCCACCTCAGCAACCCTTGGGGGCCTTGTCCCTGTAAATGGAAGAGCAGTTCCCATGTACACACATCCTTTGGTGCCCTTTGTGTGGGGACCTAAGGGCCCAGGGTGGCCTCATCTGTCCCCAGCCATGCCACCCACCCTGATTTTGTCAAACCCTAACTGCAGAAGGAAGAAACAGGCCTGGGTGCTGACAGGGCACCCCTGAAATGGCGTGAGTTGGAGATGGAGGCCAGCCGGGCATGTTAGCTGGAAGTCAAGGGCTCCCAGGGCTGTAGTCAGAGAGACTCTTTTACCAAAGACTCCTGTTACAAGTCAACCCTATGTTAAAAAAAAAAAAAAAAGACTGTTTCCCCAACCAAAACAACTTCTCCATAAAAGGAGAAGAGAATGAAAATGGTTTTTGATAGAGTACGCATTAAATCTGAATGTGATACATCACAGGCAATCCAATAAGAAGATTGCATAGATAGGAAAATCTCATCTTTACAAATCCAAGCTGATGCAACCCATTTCATACCTGTTCTACAGGTAATGGATAACAACAGGAGGACCTGACAGCACCATTTGGCATATATTATCCCCAATTCACCAGGCAGTCGGGGGTAGTGAGTGTTTGTTAGTTGCCTTTACCCAGAGGAAGCACAAATTTCCATGTCCTTATGAAAGGAAGTAGCCTTCCAGTTGGCGCCCACACAGTTAGGCTCTTACCCTCCTGAAGACACAGGGGGGATATCTTCCTTCTTGTTGTTCTTAGTTGTCCTGGATTTGGTTCTGACTCCTGGTGATCCTGTGGGCAACAGAACAAAATGTTGCTTAGTCCTGTGACATCTTCAGGATGGCTGTATGTTTGAGCCCATCATCTTTGTACTGATTGCATTTTAGAGAGATGGCTCCCCAGATCCTTGGGGTTCTCAAACTGGCAAGAAGTTTATTTTGCCTTTCAAGAGGATTTCTCAAAAGAGGCAAAGGACACATTTACAATGTCAAGGTTTCTAAAGTAAATGTTCTCAAAAGAGGGAAAGGAATGGCCTCTTACCTTTTTTGCACCAGGGAAAATTATATATACATTTTTTTTTTCCTTTTGATTTGCATTTACTCTTATCCCAGGGAGCAGCCCATCCCCAGAATGGTAGTCTTCTTTGCTGGCCTTTAACCCCCCACCAGGGGTCACACCCCATGTGGGGACTGCTTCCAGGGCTGGAAGGGAGAGATTTGGCCTGGGGGGTTGAGGTGCATGATAATCGAAGGTTATGTGCCACCACATACTTGTCAGTTTGTCACACTGTGGTGGCTTGTGTGTTGCTGTGATGCTAGAAGCTATGTCACTGGAGTTTTGAATGCCAGCAAGGTCACCCATGATGGACAGGTTTCAGCTAAGCTTCCAGAATAAGACAGACTAGGAAGAAGTAGAGGCTGGCTACTTCAGAATGCTTAACCACCACAAACCTGATGAATAGCAGTGAAACACTGTCAGGTAAGCACTAGAATATTGAATATTGAACATGATGAATAGCACCAGAATATTGTCAGATAAAGTGCTGGAAGATGAGCTCCTCAGGTTGGAACAACACTTGGGGAAGAGCTGACTCCTCAAAATACAGTTGACCATGATGATGCAAATGAACTAAAGCTTTTGAGACCTTCATTTGGTGAGGAAGCACAACTCAAAATGAGGAAAAACAGCTGCAAACATCCATCAATAATTGGAACATGGAATGTACAAAATACGAATATAGAAAAAGTAGAAGTTGCCTAAAATGCAATGGAACACATAAACATCAATATCCTAGATATTGGTATACCGAACTGGACTGGTATTGGTTATTTTGGATCTGACAATCACATTGTTTACTATGCCTGGAATGACAAAATGTAGAGGAATGGTGTTGCATTCATCATCAAAATCTATCTTGAAATATAATGCTGTCTGTGATAGGATAATATCCATACACTTACAAAGAAAACCCGTTACTACCACTATTATTAAAATTTATGCACCAACTAATAAAGCCTGTGAAAATAAAATTGAAAAACTCAACCACCTTCTTCAAACTGAAATTGATTAAACATGCCATCAAGATGTATTGGTAATTACTGATGATTGGAATGCAAAGATTCAAAACAAAGGAGAAAGATCAGTAGTTGGAAAATATGGCTTCATGCTGGAGGTAGCTTGATGGAATTTTGCAAGACCAATGCAACTTGACCAAGGTATTTGCAATTGGTCATTGCAAATACCTTTTTTTAAAACATAAAAGATGGTTATACACATGGACTTCACCAGATGGAATACAAAAAAATCAAATTGACTACATATGTGGATAGAGACGATTAAAAAGCTCCATATCATCAGTCAAAACAAGACCAGAGGTAGACTGCGGAACAGACCATCAATTGCTCATATGCAAGTTCTGGTTGAAGCTGAAGAAAATTAAAACAAGACCACGATAGCCAAAATATGACCTTGAACATATACCAACTGAATTTAGAGATCATTTCAAGCACAAATTTGATGCATTAAGCATTAATGATTGAAAACCAGAAAAGTTGTGGGAAGACATCAAGAACATCAAACAGGAAGAAAGCAAAAGGTTTTTAAGAAGACAAGGAAGAAAGAAAAGACCAAAATGGATGCTAGAAGAGACTCTCCAGTGTACAGAAACTAAAGCAAATGGAAGAAATCAGGAAGTAAAAGAGCTGAACATAATATTTCACAGGACAGCTCCAGAAGACAAAGTCAAATATTTTAAGGAAATGTGCAAAGATCTGTAGTTAGAAAACCAACAAGGGAAGAATATGCTTAGCATTTCTCAAGTTAAAAGAACTGAGTAAGAATTTCAAGCCTTGACTTGCAATATTGAAGGATTCTTTTGGCAAAATATTGAATGATACAGAAATCCTCAAAATAAGACATAAGTTGGTCTACTGGTGAGTGGAAGTGGGAGGAAAGCAGCAATGAAGAGGTGGACTGAGTCTGACCAAGTTACATAGACCCTCATCAATCCAGAGTATGGTGAGAGCTGGTTGACCTGAAGTACGGTGAGACCTGGGGACTCTTGAGCCCATGGACAAAGACATGGCCACGGAGGACTAGAGCTGAGAGTGAAACATCCAGCTAATATGAAGTGAGGGGATATGCACAAGGGTGCCCAAACTTGCAGATAATGCCCATTAGACCTAGCTTCAATGGCTGGATGATCAGAACCCGATTAAAGGAAGGAAAAGAGAGAAAATAGCAAAAACAGAGGGAATAGAAGCAAATACTGTTGAATGATGAAGCATGCAGGGGCTTGTAATCATTGCAATGAAACAAATATGATAGGATGAGTGTAAAACTGATATCCCCCCATGTAAACTATCACTTAATTCACAATAAAGACGTTTAAAAAAAAGATGTAAGGAATACACAGAGTTACTGTACCAAAAACGAAAGAATAGATGTTCAACCATTTCAAGACTTAGCATATGATCAAGTGTCAATGGCCTGAAGAAGAAGTCCAAGGCGCACTGAAGGCATTGGCAAAGAAAAAGGCTTCTGGAATTGATGGAATTAAAATTGAAATCTTTCAAGAAAGTGAGGCAGCACAAGAGGCACTCACTCATCTCTGCCAAGAAATTTGGAAGACAACTATCTAGCCAACTGATTAGAAGAGATCCATATTTGTGCCCATTTCAAAGAAAGGTGACTGAATGGAATGTGGAAATCATAGAACAAAATCATTACTATCACATGCAAGAAAAATATTGCTAAAGGTAATTTAAAAAAATTACTGCAGCAGAACACTAACAGGGAAGAGCCATAGGTTCAAAACGGATTCAGATAAGGGTGTGAAACAAGCGATGTCATTGCTAATGTCAGATGGATCTTAGCTGGAAGCAGAGAATACCAGAAAGATGTTTACCTGTGCTTTATTGACTCTGTGAGAATCGTGACAAGCTATGGACAACATAGCAGAGAATGAGTATTTCAGATGAATTAATTGTGCTCATGAGGAACCTGTACGTAGACCAAGAGGCAGTGCTTGGAACAGATCAAGCGACACTGACTGAATAGCTTAAAATCAGGAAAAGTGTGCTCCAGGATTGTATTATTTCACCATACTTATTCAATCTGTATGCTGAGCAAATAATCCAAGAATCTGGTTTATATGGAGAAGAACATGGCATCAGGATTAGAGGAAGGCTCATTAACAACCTGTGATATGCATATTACACAACCTTGCTTGATGAAAGGGAAGAAGACTTAAAATACTTACTGATGAAGATCAAAGACCACCACCTTAGTATGGGTTGCACCTCAATGTAAAGAAAACAAAAATCCTCATCCCTGGAAAAATAAATATCATGATAAATGGAGAAAAGACTGAAGTTATCCAAGAATTCATTTTGCTTGGATCCATCATGAACACTCATGTTAGCAATAGTCAAGAAATCAAGTTATGTACTGCATGAGGCAAATCTGCTGCATAAGACCTCTTTAAAATGTTCAAGAGCAAAGATGTTAATTTGAGGACTAAGGTGTGACTGACCCAAGCCATGGTATTTTCAACAACCTCATATGCATGTGAAAGTTAGAGAATGAATAAGGAAGACTGTAGAAGAATTGATGCATTTGAATTATGGTGTTAGTGAGGGCCCACTATTAGAGTCAGCAGGGAAAAAATTATGCTGATTAAATTTGAAGTTCACATTAGCAAGGAATAATTTCTCAGTGTATTAAGTATATTCTAAATATTGCATGGAATCCCAGTATCCTGCTTACCCCAGGTGCCGTCACTCCTTTCCCGGCCTGCAGGCATGTGCTCTCCCGTCTCTTCACAGTGGACAGGCTGGGATGACTGCTGTCACAGAAGACTCAGAACTCAGATCCACCCATGTGGAGGGGAAGGGAGTCAGGAGGAGGATGAGGCTCAGGACTTGGACAAGGGCCAGACAGAAGTGCTGTCTCAGAGAGTGGCCAGGGATCAATGGGGCCTTGCACTGAAGTCACAAATTAGAGGGTTAGAGGGTCTGCACACAGGAGGCAGCTCTGGAGTAGCTTGAGGAGGCTGTGGAAATTGGCCCCAGGGTCTGCATGGATGTGGTGATGAAGCTTCGGGAGGGCAGGAGACTACAATGTGAGGATGGTGTGCCTGCCTTTCAGGAAGTCTGAGAGAATTGATTTTAGAAATGCAGATTCCAGGCCTGCTGTGTTCATGGATGGGAAGATGCAGATAGGAGGAGTTATTAGTGGATGGGACAAGAGGTAGGGAGGGGAGAGTGTGGGGCCTGGGAAGAGCTGGCCTGGGGGCATACAAACAACAGCACCCATGGACAGAGGTTCACATTGTTTCACTCTCCTGGTGAAGGATGAGGCGAAGGGGAACAGAGAGAGATGACTGAAGAATGGGGTGGTAGTCAGCGGGAGACAGCTCCAGAGAGAGCTTTGGCCAGTGCAGGCATCTCAGGCCACTGAGGCAGCAGCCCTCTGGGGAGTCACCATGCTACGTGTGGGGGATGGCATTGTGAGGTTGGCATCACTGCTGTCCCAGCCTCTGCTGACCCAGCCCAGAGTAGTGGTAACCTTCAGATGGCATGGTGAGGTAGTGAGTGGGCCCTGGGACCAACTTACAGACTAGCCATCCAGCTATGTCATAGCACGTGTATGTGAGTGACCCTGAGTGTGTGACTGTGAAGGTAGGAATGCAAGTTTGTGCGTGTGTCTGTGTTTAAGGTGTGTGTGTACTGTGTCTGAATATATCTGAGTATGAATATATGTCAGTGAGTGTGGCAGTCTATGAGTGTGAGTGAGTGTGGGTATGTGAACTGCGTGAACGTGCCTATGGAAGTATGTGAGTTAATGTATACAAGTGAGTGTGTGAATGTGCATGTCACTGTGAGTAGGAGTGTGAGTGAGTATGTAAGCATGTGTGAGTGTGTGACTCTGTGTATGTGCTGTGCATATGTGTGTGAGTGTATGCATGTTTGTGCAGATGGAAAGTCCGTGAGCGGACAGAGAGGACCTCAGTGAGACTTTGACTGTTGACCAATTGAGGAGGCTTCAGGTCTGAGACACCCAAAAACCTCCCAGCTCAAGCTCCTCACAGACTCTGAGACGGGTTTGGGATTTTGTAAAGTTGGGTGCAAGTAAACAGTGGTAGCTACTTGGCTCCACTCTGGATCTTGCTTCATTAAATAAGCATATGTACTCCAAATAATAACACACTTAAAAGTATTGCATCACTGCATGTCAGCAAACTACAGCATTTTTGCATTATTTTTCACCTTTATAACAGCATTCTGAGAAGGCCCAGGCTTGGCCAGGCAGACAAGGGACCATGGCATGGAGATCTTAGGAGTCCTAGGTGGGCAGGTGGTGGCAGGAAGGGACAACAGCCTGTATGGATGCTGTAAACCCATGAGTGCTTCCCTCCTCTTTGGCCTCCTCATAACTTCCAGGCAGTTTGGGAGGAAGGAAACTGTCCGAGGGTGGGCTGACTAGCCTGGCGTGGCTGCCCCAGCACTGCCCTCGGGACCCTGGCGCCGGCCTGTCCAAAGTCCAAGCCGGGAGACTATTCTCGGAGATTATGCTGAGGCCACGGGAATGCCTTATAAGGTCTCGGTCCAGCAGTGTGGTGCCCTCTTACCCGGTAGTCCTCCAGCTATCCCAACCATCCCACCACCTCAACCAGATGGAGGGCTGTGAGGGCTTCCATGGGGCCCAAGGCTCCTCCCAATTCCAATGAGCCTCTCCTTGGATTTTAATGTATTTAACCTAAACTGCCTCCGGGGCTGGGGATCTTGGGAGAGAAGAGAGGAAAGGAATTCAGAGCCAGCCAGATATGGCCTCAATGCAGAGCCAGACTTTCAAGCCCTTATATGATGACTGTTGTCTCAGCTGAGTCACCCTGTTTGCAGGCTAAGTGGTGGGAGCCAGTATTTTTAGATATTCTTACTGGAACACCTGGGTTAGACCCAAATAACACATGCATTCAAAATACTCACTTTTAAAATGTGACTTTATAGTAGATCCGTCAATGGACGGAAATGCCAAAATAGTGAGTCCAGCAGGAACTCTCCTGAGGCAACAGCCACCAACGGTCTGGTGTTTCCTGCTCAGGATGCAGTGATCCAGGGACTTGAAGTCGGTGTACACCTGAATCTCAGAGGCCACACTCCTGCAGAGTCATGGGACAATGATAGCCAATTCTATACCAACTCCCATCTCGAGGGCCAGATGGGATTGTGCTGACTGGAGGGCCCAGTGAGCCCGCCACACAGGGTATGAGTGAGCGAGCGAGCGAGTGACAATAACAGAGCAAGTGATTGTAGGAACAAGGCTGTCTTCAGGGACAGGCTGCTCTGCCTTGTCAGTTGTTGGGCAGCATGAGTGCAGTGAAGGGACCACGGAGACCCTGCCTGCTGTCCATTGTGTGAGCATGATGAGGTGGCCGCCTGTGTGAGCGTTCTCTGACTATGGGGACAGCACCACAAGTGGTTTAAATGACAGTAATCTGTCCTTTCACAGCTCTGGAGACAAGAAGTCGGAATCAAAGTGACGGCAGGACCATGTTGTCTATGAAGCCCCCAGAGAAGGATTCCTCCTTGCCTCCGGTAGCTCTTGTTGCTGCTGCATTACATGGCATCCTTCCTCCATTTCCCTGGTTCTCAGTCTGTTCACCTCTGTCACGAGGACACCACTCAGATGGAATTAAGACCCATCATGCTCCAGTATGACCTCATGTTAACCTAACAACATCTTCAAAGACGCCAATTCAGAATAAGGTCACATTTACTAGTACAAGGGTTAGGACTTGGACGTACCTTTTGGGGGACACAATTCACCACTGCTACTTGGGTGCCAGACCTTCTTCACTGTGATGGGCCCTCACATCTACCTCATTGCCCAGAGGGGAGCTGTGGTAAGAGTGCATGTAGTACCACAGGCTCCTTGCTTTAAATATGATCAGTGTTTCCTGTTTCAGGAGAACTAAAGGGTATTGCTAAGACATTTCTGGAATACATTAGGTGACAGGGAACTGCTGGTCCCCTCCCTTGTCACTGAAAAGCATCAACACCCTTATTTTATGCTGAGCCCTCTGGATCACTGCTTCTCTAGTTGTTTTTGGCGCAGAGTCATCAGCATCACCAGGGAGCTCGGGACCCACTTCCCTGGTTATCTGTTGTATGTGTTTGACAGTCCAGACTTAGCAGTGTAAAGCAATGCTCAGAATTTACCTTTCTGGGTTCAGTGGTCACTGGGGATCACTGGGACCATCTTGCTCCAGCCATGGTAGTTGCAGGGACACACTGGGTGCAGATTAGCTGGACGGTCAGGTGGCAGTACTGACCATGGCCTCCCACGTGGCTTGTGTGTCTCACTACTTAGGGGTGGGTCTCAATAGGAAGGATGATGGCTCTTAATGGATAGGTACCCTTGGAAGTCCTAGACATCACTGTCCACATGTCCTGTTGGTTGAGAAAATCAATGAGACTCAGATTGGAGGTGAAGCTGGTGGGATGTTAACGTCTTTCTGTTTTAGACCAACTTCCAGAATCAGAGCTTACTTTTCAATATGACCCCATCTCTTCATATGCACATTAAAGCTTGAGAAGCTCAGGGCTGGGCCCAGGAGTCTAAACATCTAACAGTCCTGATGATGCAAGCGTACTTCTGGTTAAGGACCACCTGTGAGTAGCCTGGCTCTGTATTGGCACAGTTTCCTGTAAAGTACCAGTGAGTAAAGATTTTAGGCTTGCAGTCCATACAATCTCTGCCACCACTAAGAAACGCTGCTATCGTATGGTGAAAAAAACCCACAGGAAACAAGTAAATGAATGAGTGTGGTGACATGCCAATCAAATTTTATCTACAAACACAAGTGGTGGGCTGAGATGGGTCCATGGGCAGTAGTTTGATGCTCTGGACTACAAATCATGAGTCCTGGCTTCTCTCGGCCCGCTTGGGTCAGAAGCTGACTTTGGGTTATCATAACAGTGCAAGCAACTGATCATGACCTCCTCCTCAGTTGCTTTTCCTGATGGGTTATGGCCCCTTTGAAAACGGACATCTGCTTCAAGTGGTATCATTGAGGGATATGGACACTGATGTACAACTCAAGCCTCCCGGTTATGGGTTGAATTGTGTCCCCCCAAAATGTGCTTAAAACCTAACCTGGTATCTATAAACATGACCTTGTTTAGAAATTTGTTGTTAGTTGCCGTCAGGTTGATTCTGATTCACAACAACACTATGTATAACAGAATGAAGCACCACCCAATCTTGCGCCATCCTCACAATTGCTGCTGCCACTGTGCATATCTATCTAGTTAGGGTCTCCCTCTTTTTATCTGACCCTCTACTTTACCAAGCCTAATGTGGGTCTCCAGGGATAATATGTCCTAGTATAGAGACAAAATCTGGCCATCCTGGCTTCTAAGGAGCATTCTGGCTGTACTTCTTTAGACACATATTTGTATGTTTTTCTGGTAGTCCGAGGCACCTTTGGAGTGCGGGTATGGTGCTGTGGGCTAATGCATCAGACTGCAAAGTCGTTTGAACTGCAAAATCAGTGGTGCAAGCTTACCAGCTTCTCCTTGGAAACCCTATACAGGGTCACTATGGGTCAGAATCTATTCGACGGCATGTAACAACAACAACAACAACAATGGTACCTTTAATATTCTTCTCAAACACCATAACTCAAAGGAATCAATTCTTCTACAGTCTTCCTTATTCATTCACCAACTTTTGCATGCATATGAGGTTATTGAAAATACCATGGCTTGGGTCAGGAGCACCCTAGTCCTCATACTGACATCTTTGCTCTTGAACACTTTAAAGAGGTCTTGTGCAGCAGATTTGCTTAATTCAATACATTGTTTGATTTCTTGACTACTGCTTCCGTGAGTGTTGATGGTTTTTGTTGTGAAATGCCGTTAAGTCAGTTCCGACTCATAGCAATCCTGTATAGGGTTTCCGAGGAGCAGCTGGTGAGCATGAACCGCTGACCTTGCAGTTCAAATGACTTTGCAGTCAGATGCATTAACCCACAGAGCCACACCAGGACGTGAGTGTTGATGGTAGATTCAAGCAAAATGAAGTCTTTGACAACTTCAATCTTTTCTCCATCTATATTGGATTTTTGTTTTCTTTGCATTGAGGTACAATTCATACCAAAGGCTGTGGTCTTTGATCTTCATTGGTAAGTATTTTATGTCCTCTTCACTTTCAGAAGCAAGATTGTGTCATCTGCATATCACAAGTTGTTAATGAGTCTTCCTCCAATCCTGATGCCATGTTTTTCTTCATATAATCCAGCCTCTTGGATTATTTGCTCAGTGTATAGATTGAATAAGCATGGTGAAAGACTACAAGCACAGCACACACCTTTCTGCATTTTAAACCATTCAATGACCGCTTGTTCTGTTCAAATGACTGCTTCTTGGTCAATATACAGGTTCCTCATGAACACAATTAAGTGTTCCAAAATACTCATTCTCTGCAATGTTATCCATAGCTTGTCATGATCCACACAGTTGCAAGCCTTTGGGTAGTCAATGATGCACAGGTAAACATCTTTCTGATATTCTCTGCTTTCAACCAAGGGCCATCTGGCGTCATCAATGATACTTTGTTACAGCAACAATGAGAGACTCATACAGTATAAAAAGTGTGTAAACATTGTTGAGAGCAGTTTTATGAAGATCCTGTTTTCTATCATCACATGTGGTATGCCTATACTCAGGAATTAAATGGCAGCCCTCAGTACCTACCTCTACTGGGGCCTATAGGCCATGTTCCATTGTGACTATGGCTCAAGTGACTGCTTCCTACAACTGTGCTCCCTTGAGCTTGGCCACTGAAGGTGGCTTTTGCAAGGGTATCTTTCAGCCCTCTGCCCAGGGTGTATCTGGAAAAAACGGTGATTATGCATGTGGACCTCACATAAGAATCAAATAGACTGCATCTTTGAAAAGATAGTGAAGAAGTTCAATATCATCAGTAAGGCCAAGACCAAGTGCTGTCTACAGAACAGACTATCAATTGATCATAGGCAAGTTGAAGTGGAAGTTGAAAAAAATTAAAAACAAGTCCATGAAAGTCAAAATATGACTTTGAGTATATCCCACTGGAATTTAGAGATGGTCTCAAGACTAGATTTGATACATTGAACACTAATGATTGAAGAATAAGTGAGTTATGGAATGATATTAAAGACATCATACATGAGGAAATAAAAAAGTAATGAAAAAGACTGGAAAGAGAAAAAGACCAAAGAGATATCAGAAGAAACTCTGGATCTTGTTCTTGAATGTAGAATATCTGAAGTGAAAGGAAAAAAGGATGAAGTAAAAGAGCTGAACAGATTTCAGAAAGGGTGACTCAAGAAGACAAAACAAATTATTACAATGGAATATGCAAAACCTAGAATTAGAAACAAAAGGGAAGAACAGGCTCAATCTGAAATAACTGAAGAAAAAATTCAAGCCTCAAGTTTCAATATTGAAGGATTCCATGGGCAAAACTTCGGATGCCAAAGAAGCATCAAAAGAAGATGGAAGGAATACACAGGGGTCACTGTACTAGAAAGAATTGGTTAATTTTCAACCATTTCATGAGATAGCATATGATTAAGAACCAATGGTATCGAAGGAAGAAGTCCACACTGCATTAAATGTATTGGTGGAAAACTAGGCTCCTGGAATTAATGGAATACTAACTAAAATGCTTTAAATGAACAGATGAATACTGGAAGCAAGTAGTCACTCATCTATGCCAAGAAATTTGGAAGAAATCTACCTGGCTAAGCAACTACAAGAAATCTATACGTGTGCCAATTCCAACGAAAGGTGATCCAACAGAATGTGGAAATGATCAAATATCATTAATTTCACATACAAGTAAGCTTTTGCTGAAAAGAATTAAAAAATGGTTGCAACAGTGCCTAGATAGGGAACTGCCAGAAATTTAAGCCAAGATTCAGAAGAGATGTAGAATGTGGGACATCATTACTGATGACAGCTGGATTGTGGCTGAAAGCAGGGGCTACCAGAAAGATACTTACCTGTGTTTTATTGTCTGTGCAAAGGTGTTCAAATGTGTGAACCATAACAAATTATGAGTAACGTTTGAAAAATGGGCATTCCAGAACACTTAATAGTGCTCATGCAGAACCAGTATGGAGACTAAGAGACAGTCCTTGAAACAGAACAAGGGGATACTTTAGTGTAACAGTTTAAAACCAGGAAAGACATGCATCAGGGTTATATACTTTCACCACACTTACTCAATCTGTACACTGTGTGGATAATTTGAGAAGTTTGATTGTACATGAAGAAGAAGATGACATTGGAGTAAGACTCATTAATAACCTATGCAGATGACACAACCTTGCTTGCTGGAAACAAAGAGGACTTGAAATACTTACTGGTGAATATCAAAGACTTTCTGTATGGATTACAACTCAACATAAAGAACCCACGCCATTTGTATGGTTACACCTTCACATGTGGTTTGGTGGTGATTGTGTGTCACCGTGTTGGTTTCCAGTTATAGCAACTTATAGGGTTTCCAAGGGATCTCTGGTAGCATAGTGGTTACGAATTAAATTTTGAACCTCAAAGTCAGCAGTTCAAAACTACCAGCTGTTCCACAGGAGAAAGATGAGGCTTTCTGCTTCTGTAAAGATTTACAGCCTCAGAAACCCTGTACAGGGTCGCTATGAGTAGGAACCGACTCCACAGCACATACCACCGCCACCACCACCATAGAGTTTCCAAGATTGTAAATCTTTATGGGAGTAGAAAGCCTCATCTTTATCCCCCAGTGACTGGTAGATTTGAACTCCTGACCTTGAGGTTAGCAGCCCAGCTCATAATCCACTATGCTACCAGGGCTCCTTTATACTACTACATAAAGAAAGCAAAAGTTATCACAACTGGACCAAAGAGCAACATCATGATAAACTGAGAAAATATGGAACTTGTAAAGGATCTCATTTTACTTGTAACCACAATCAACATCCATAGACACAACAATCAAGAAGTAAAACAATGTATTGCATTGAGTATATCTGCTACAGAAGATCTCTTTAAAGATGTCAGTTTGAGGACTGAGGTATGCCTGAAGCAAGTCTTGGTATTTTCAATCATCTAATATGTACGTGAAAGCTGGACAATCAATAAGGAAGACAGGAGAATAATGGATGCATTTGAATTATGGTGTTGGTGAAAAGTATTGAAAGTATCATGGACTACTAGAAGAACAAATTAATCTGTCTTGGAAGAAGTACAGCTAGCATGCTCCTTAAAAGTGAGGATGGTGAGACTTTTTCTCATCTTCTTTGGTTATGTCATTAAGAGGAAGTGCTACTGGAAGTAGCTACATGGTTAGCCTGGAAGTGCTACTGAAACTTGTTCACCATGGGTGACCCTGTTGGCACTTGAAATATTGGTGGCATAGTTTCCATCATCACAGTAACAACAAGCCTCCATAGTACAATAGATGGTCAGGTGGGTGGTGGAGGTCAAGGTTGCACTTTGTGAGTTTTTTGTTTTGTTTTGTTTTGTTTTTAACTCTTTATTGTAAATTATGTGATCATTTACATGGGAGGACATCAGCTTCACATTGATCCCATCGTATATCATTTCCTTGCCATGGTTATAATCCCTTCCATGCATCATCCATCAACCAAAGGGTATACCCAGCAAGCCCGCCTCCCTGTCATCCACACACTGCCCCACTCTCTCTCCAGGTCCAAAGTCTCCAGCCGCTCCATCTCCCCATGTCATTGTCTCTGCCTCCATCCCTGGCATCACTGCTTCTCTGGGTAGGGTTCCGTTCTCTGTTCTTCTCCTTTGATGGTCCCAGGGACCTCCGCTCCTAAACTGTAAGGTTAATCACTCCCCTCCCTTTGCTCCAAAATGTCCGCCTTTACATTTCCAGCCCTTACAATCAGTCCTGATAACAATTATTCACTATTGTTCACAAGAGACCTATCCGCATCTCCTTTCATCAGCCCTGCCTAGTCAGATTGGATAATACTCAGTGGAGAGTCTATCTTCCTCCACGCCCTCTGGATGTAGGTTCCCTCTGGAAAGCTTGTAAGCCAGTCACTTCTTGCCTCTGTAGCACCCCACTCCCCTCCATTCTGGGTGCACCTTGTGTTTTGTTTGCTTATATACTTTGGGCATATTATCAGGAGGAACCAGTCCCTGGAAAAGGACATCATCCTTGGTAAAGTAAAGGATCAGAGAAAGAGGAAGACGATCAATGAGATGGATTGACACAGTGGCTACAACAATGGGCTCAAACATAGCAATGGTGGTGAGGATGGTAGAGGACCAGGCAGCGTTTGGATCTTTTGTATATAGGGCTGTTATGAGTCAAATCAACTGGACAACACCTAACAACAGTGACAATGTCTGACATGCCTTCTGCCATCTTCACAATCTCATCAGCCTGAAAGACTTTATTTGGGATGTGTCTTTTATAAAACTCATCAAGTTGAGTTTTGCATGGTAAGCAAAAAAATACATAATGATCTTTCTATTTTAATAGATAGGGTGAGGCCATTTATACTTGTAAATATGTTGTTTTTAAATGCCATTGAGTTGGTTCTGACTCATAGCGACCCTGTATAGGGTTTCCGAGAAGCAGCTAGTGAGCTTGAACAGCTGACCTTGCAGTTCAAATAGACGTTGCAGTCCAGAGCATTAACCCACAGCACCATACCAGTATTCCACTTGTAGATATGATTGATATATTTTTATCAACATCATGCTATTTTTTGTTATGTTTAGCATCTTTTATTAAATGGTCTGTTTTCTTCACCTGCTTTTGTATGTTTATGAAGGTTTGGTTATTTTATGTTAATGTCTTTATATAATGTCCTTAAGGAGATCTGGTAGTGTAGTGGTTATGAGTCGGGCTGCTAACCTCACAGTCAGCAGTTCGAAACTACCAGCTGTTACGTGGGAGAAAGATGAGGCTTTCTGCTCCCATAAAGATTTACAGTCTCAGAAACCCCATGCAGGGTTGCTATGAGTCGGAATCGACCATGGCACACCATCACCACCACAATGTCCTTAGGTTCCTTCTCCTTACTTTACTACCAGTTGCTGACAAGTCTACATCAATTCATGGTGGCCCCTCATGTGTCAGAGCAGAATTGTGCTCCATAAGGTTTTCAATGGATGATTTTCCAGAAGTATATTGTACAGCTCTTTCTTTTGAGGTGCTTCTGGGCTCGCTTTCTGGTTAGTAGCCAGGTGCTTTCAGTGTTTGTGCCATCCAGGGACTATGTTTTCACTTAGATCTTACTGCTTTGTTGTCAGTTTAAGATGTCCCCCTTGACCCCTGTGTGACCTCTGTGATGGTCAGTGAGCTGTCCATGTTTCTCCTACTTTAGATATTATTCTTGCCTACTCATAGCATGTACTGTCCTTTCCCCTGAGTCTCTCTATTTTAGCCAAATTTCTCACTATTTGGGTCTGTAAGAGTGTGATGGTTCTGTAAGATAAGCACCAGTCAGTGAACCACAGATGGGGCCTTCAAGTCCACCGGAAAGATGAGGCTTTCTGCTCCCACAAAGATGCACATCTCGAAACCCCATACAGGGTTGCTGAGTCAGAACTGACTCGTGGGCACTTAACAACACAACAAAAACGAAGTTTGATATAAATGGTACTCACCACCAGACTCTTTAAAACTTCCTCCCTCCCCTGGTGGTACACTTTGTTGTTGATTAGACCCCTCAGGAAGTGCTCATGAAGACAGGGTCCCTTCCAATTCTGTGCATAATAAAATGTTTTCCTTTAGCTCTGGCGCCTGAAGGACAGACCCTATGGATATACAAACTGCGGTCACAGCTTGTCTCATTGGGTTTCTTGGAAACATCTCTCTGCTGTTGTCTAGCTTGCGGTTGTCAGGATCTATGATGATGGTGATGTACTCTTTCAAGGAGCCAAAGCTTTAACACTGGAGATAATTACAACCCTCGCCCCATGCTCAATTCCTGGCCCAGAATGGTTATCTCCCACAAATCTTCTATAATCTAGAGCTGGTGCTGCCAAACCCAGAGAGCAGAGTCAGACAACCCAGGGGAAGCTCTGGATCTTGGCCCCCAGGACCTGAGAACTTAAACTGGGAGGTGGCAGGGCAGGGGAGAGGCGAGGGGATGTACCTTTAAGGGCCAGTCGCAGTGCTTTGCTCCACCAATTAGGAGACTCTCTCTTCTGTGACTTGGCTGCTTTCCTTATAAGCTAATGTGTAACCCCATCTGAGATGACTCTCCACCCAGGGCACATTAAACCTACTAATTTCCGTATCTGTACTCTGCACCCCTGGCACCCCAAAGCCCCCTCATTTGAAACTCATGTCACAGCGGCTGTTTCTACAGCCTCCTGAAAGGATGTATTCACAGGCTGCCCCAAGGAAGGTTTCTCTCCTCCCTCTCCTCTCAGCACACCCCTCTGCAACTCTTGCTCCTCTGGGGGTCTCAAAACATACATACCTCTGTCCCTCAGGCTGCCCATCCCCTGGGCGTTGGGGTGGATGGGCCAGGGGCAGCAGGTGTTGATTTTGGCTCATTTCCCTGTAGCAGTGGGTAGATCTGGGGTTCAGGCTTCTCTGCTCACTCTCCACTCCCTCTTAAGTTTCTAAAAGCTCAATTTGTGTTTTGGACCAAGTCCCCTATCTTCCTAGCAAAGTGGGCCAGTGTCTGTCTGCTGCAATTGGATTTGATCTTCCTTTTCACATAGCTTATGCTTCAGCCTCACCCAAGCAACCTTCCTTTTTTCTCTTGACCCATGGGTCTGGGTGCTTGTGGGATTGACTATGGTGAGATGGGGAAGAGCCTGGCTCGGTCACAGATTCCAAACCCCCTGCACCTGCTACCCAGGCGGGTAATCCCAAAGAGAGGCACTGCCAGAGGACCAGCATCTGACCTGGCCCTTGGCTTTGGCGGTTCCCTTTCATCACTCATACTCACTTGCCTCTGCTAGAGCCGCCTTTAATCAGTATTGCAGGACAGTAACCCTCGTGAGTGGTGGCTTTGTTGCCTGTAGCATGCTCAGGGATCCGGAGTCTTTCTATTTGTTTTTCTGGAGGTCTCCTTCTCCCTTTTGGCCCTACTGAATGCCCCAATGTGGGGGCTGGCTCCCCTTCTATATATACTCCTCACTTCCTTTGTTCTAACCAAGCCTGTCTCCTTGCTGCTCCTTAAACACCTCAGGTAACCCCTCCACACTCACACTCACTTCTCACCCCCTAACACAAGGCCTTTGCTCTGGCTTGTCCTTGTGCTGAGACTGCTCTCCCTCTAGAAACTAAATTGTCTCCCATCTTCCAGTCTCTGCTCACATGTTACCTCTTCAACAATCAATTACTTAAAGCCTCAGCCCCCACACAGTCCCCTCATATTCAGATCCCCAGAACACCTGTTACCTTTCACCCACAATCTGTATAACTTATTTATTTATTGTGTTTATTATTAGTGATTGTTGCCTAAAGGGAGTGAATTCCAGTAAAAGAATCTTCATCTGTTTTGATTACTGATACATCCCAAGTGTCAGAGCAGTGCTGGCCCTAGGAGGTGCTCCCAAACCAAACCAAACCAAACCAAACCAGCTGTTTTTCAAGATGATACCAACTCACAGCGATCCCATGTCTTACAAAGTAGAACTGTGTCATAAGATTTTCTTGGATGCTAACCTTAAGGTCAGAAGCTCAAAACTACCAGCCACTCTGTGGGAGAAAGATGAGGCTTTCTCCTCCTATAAAGATTTATAGCCTCAGAAACCCTATATGGGGTCACTATGAGTCTGAACTGACTCCACAACACATAACCACCACCACTACAACCAATCTTTATGTATTCTTATGGCTAGAGGGTCAGTGAAAAGAGGAAGACCCCAACAAAATGGGTTGACACAGTGGCTGCTACAATGGGCTTAAACATGGCAATAATTATGCATCATAGGGCCAGGTAGTGTTTGTTTGTGGTTGTTGTATGTGGGGTTGTTATATGTGGGGTTGATGTGAGTCAAAGTTGACTTTAACAGCACATAATAACAGCAGCTGATTGGAAGAGATCCGTATTTGTGTCCATTCCAAAGAGAAGTGACCCAATGGAATGTGGAAATCATTGAACAATTATCTTTGATATCCCATGCGAGTAAAGTTTTATTAAAGGTAATACAGAAATGGCTGCAAGCATATATTGACAGAGAACTTCCAGAGATTCAAACTGGATTCAGAAGAGGTTGTGGAATGAGGGATATCATTGCTGACATCAAATGGGTAATGGCTGAAAGCAGAGTATACCAGAAAGATGTTTACTTGTGCTTTATTGATTATGCAAAGGCTTTTGATTATATGGATCATGACAAGCTATGGACAACATTGTAAAGTACGAGTATTTCGGAACACTTAATTGTGTTCATGAGGAATCTGTACATGGACCAAGAGGCAGCCATGCAAACAGAGCAAGGAAACACTGAATGGTTTAAAATTACGAAAGGTGTGCACCAGGGGTGTATTCTTTCACCATATTTACTCAATCTGTATGCTGAACAAATAATCCGAGAAGATGGATTATATGAAGAAAAACATGGCATTGGGATTAGAGGAAAACTCATTAATAACCTGCAATAAGCAGATGATGAAACCTTGCTTGCTGAAAGTAAAAAGGACTTAAAATACTTACTGATGAAGATCAACGACCATAGCCTATGGTATGGATTGTATTTCAATGTAAAAAAAGCAAAAATCTTCACCACGGGACCAATAAACAATATTCTTACCACTGGAGAAAAGATTGAAGTTGTTAAAGACTTCATTCTTCTTGGATCAACCATCAACACTCAGGGAAACAGCAGTCAAGAAATCACACAACATACTACATTAAGCATATCTGTTGCATAAGACCTCTTTAAAGTATTGAAGAGCCAAGATGTCAGTTTGAGGACTAAGGTGTGCCTGGCCCAAGCCATGGTATTTTCAATATAAGGAGCTCTGGTAGCGTAGTGGTTACGAATCGGGCTGCAAACCGCAAGGTCAGCAGTTTGAAACTACCAGCTGCTCCGCCGGAGAAAGATGAGGCTTTCTGCTCCTGTAAAGATTTACAGCCTCGGAAAACATGTTCAGGGTCACTATGGGTCGGAACCTACTTGACGGCACTTAACAACAACAACAACAACATATGATGTAAAAGTTGGACAGTGAATAAGGAAGACCATAGAAGAATTGATGCATTTGAATTATGGTGTTGGAGGAGAATACTGAAAGTACCATGGAGTGCCAAAAGATCAAACAGATCTGTGTTGGAAGAAATACAACCAGAATGCTCCTTGGAAGCCAGGATGGCCAAACTTCATCTCTCATACTTTGGACATATTATCAGAAGGGACTGGAGAGGACATATTACCAGAAGTCACTGGAGAAGAATATCATGTTTGGCTAAGTGGAGGGTCAGAGAAAAAGAGGAAGACCATCAACAAGATAGATTGGCACGGTGGCGGCAGTACTGGGCCCAGATATAGCAATGATTGTGAGGTTGGCCCAGGACTGGGCAGTGTTTCATTCTGTTGAGCATAGGGTCTCTATGAGTCGGTAGCAACTCGATGACATCTAAGTACTACTAACTACTAATAACAGCAGCAACAAAAATCTTTATGGAAGCAGAGTTCTAGAACTTTCTTCTGCAGTACTGCTGGGTGGATTTGAACTACCAACCTCAGGAGGTGTTCAGTAATTCTTTGTTGTTGTTGTTATTGTTGAGTGCCATCAA
This sequence comes from Chrysochloris asiatica, assembly GCF_000296735.1. NCBI lineage: Eukaryota > Metazoa > Chordata > Mammalia > Afrosoricida > Chrysochloridae > Chrysochloris > Chrysochloris asiatica. The sequence goes on from NW_006408909.1 coordinate 1,087,784, forward strand.
GTTGGGTCCGACCCATAGTGACCCTGTATAGGGGATCTGAGGAGTGACTGGTGAGCTTGAACCACTGACCTTGCAGTTCAAATCAACTTTGTAGTCCAGTACATTAACCCACAGCACCACGCCAGGACTCCAGCAATTCAACAATTACAAAAGTGTCTGTAAATATAGAACCAGAAGTAGGCCCCAGCTAGATCTTTATTGTGAATACAAACACTAAGCTCAACTCAACTGGCTCAGGGGCCCATGAATGACTACATGGGAGCTGATTCCTTCCTGGGCCTTCTTCTGTAGGGTGGGTTTCCTCCTAGGAGATGAGTTCCCTCCCATGGTGCTGGTCCAGCATTTGAGACTCAGTCCATCCCTACTCCTTAGCCACCCGGTTGTGAGTGAGCAAGGGAGTTAGTGGTGGAGGAGCCACTGTACTTACTGACCAGCTGCCTCACCCTTTTCCTCTAGGATGGATCACAGACTACCCACTTATGCTCCCTGGAGGCAGGCACTGGGTCATGGGTCTCCAGAGCCTTCTCACCTGCTGTTTGCAGGAACATTCCACACATTCTTTCCCAGGCCTGCAGGCCTGTGCAGAGCAGCCATCTGGGGGGTTGGAGGGAGGTATGCTAGGCCTGTTTCTTCAGGCTTGCATCTCCTTTAGGCATCTTCAAGATGGCGAGGTGACAGTGTTTCCATCTGTCCTTGTTAACCTAGGTGCCCTTAGCTTGGCTCACCCAAGCAGCCCTCCTCTATCTACCTCCTCCCCAACCACTCTGCCTTTGCATGCTGGTTCACTTATTCAACAAGCCCCACTGAGCAGGGTTGGAGACAGTAGGTGCAGAGAGCCCTGTACAGGTGGGGACTGCAGGTGGGGCCCAGATGCTTACAGTTAACAATGGAACTTGTGGGGATTCAGGCAGGTGACAGGTGGGAACAGAGACACTAGTGTCTAAATCAGGTACCGTAACATTGGAACAGAGATGTGACAGAAGAGAGGACCTGTGCAGACCTATGGGAAGCAGTTCAAGCACAGGGGTAGTAAACACTGGAGCTGCAGGCATGCTCAGTACGTCCCTGGAGTGTTGGAAAGAGGGAGTTGGAGGTAATGGGGAAGCCGGATGCCATGGGCTCTGTTCTGAGTAGCTGGGAGCTGCAGTGGATTCCCAGCAGAGTGGAAACGTGATCTGTTTTAAACATTGATTATTAATTTTACTTTTGGTTTGTGACTTTACAGACCCCATTTGTTACACAGTTTTCTTGACTGTAATCCTTATGGAAGCGACCTATAACTCTAGACCTGTTTTTTCCGAGGTGCCACTGGGTGGGTTCGACCTGCTAACTCTTTGATTATTAGCCAAATGTAAACCATTTGGGCCACCCGGGGACCATTGCTTTAAGTTTTTTTATATAAGGCTCACCCTGCTGCCCTATAGAGAAAAGCTAAGGGGGGTGGGGTGGAATGTGGGGGCTTCCTGAAGAGGGGTAAGAGGTGTGGGGGCCCTGTACAAGTGTGTGGTAGTGAGGATCCAGTTCTGGATGAATTTGGGAGGTCAAGCAACAAGACTTGCTGATGGATTAAATGGGGCATGAGAAGAACGGAAGGGTTATGGGTTTGTGGAATGGGCTTCCCTTGTGGCCTGTGTCCTCTATGGGCTGTGCATGGACTATGGTCCTCTGTGGGCTGTGGTCCTCCATCTCTCTACTGTAGACGTAGGCTGTACTGCTGTCTCTCACGCTTTTTCTGGCCTTGAGCTTGTGTGAGTGTTAGACTTAGGTAAACCCACCTGACCTTCTAGGGCCCCAAAGACCAGCCTTTTCAGGAGACTCCTCAAGTTACTGTCCCCCCCCCCCCAAACTTGGGACTTCAGGGCCTCCTCTATATTTGGTTCACATACAAGGCCAAACTACCCCCAAAGATGCAAGCACCATGACCATCCTGGCAGAGGATGTTTGAGTCTCTCTGTGGTATCAACCACATCAGTGCCATTTTCCAGAGCCCAGAGGCCATGTCATCCCTGAAAGGAGCTCTGTCCTCCACAGGGGGCTTTGGCCAGGAATGACACACAAAGGCTTTTGTTCTCTAGCCTGCCCCCCTCCCCCAGCCCCCACCCCTCCCAGACCTGTCCTCCAGTGGGGCATCTGGCAACCGCCTCACTCCAGTTGGCTGATAGACCTCCCACCAGCTAAGGTAAGGCCCTTATTCACCTGTCCCTAGAATTATGACTGTGGGGGGCATCTGTCGGACCCCACTAGACTCGGAGATCACAGGTCCCACCAGCAAAAAAAGCACAAAAAGTTACAATGTATGACACAGACAGTATGTGTCCATACAGCAAGCATGCCTGCTGGGGAGGTCCTCATGTGGCACCTAGATGGGGGCATCCACTTTCTATGGGGACATCCATTTTCTTCCCCCACTGTCAGTATGCTCTAAGTTCTCTTCCTGGCATGTACTGCGTTGGGGTCATAAAAACAATGTTAAAGCATTAGTAGGTGGGACCCACACATCTCACTGCCCATAGCCAGTTTGTAGATGTGTCCCTCTAGGCTCCAAGAACCCCTAACACCCAGACCCCAGTCCCTTCCCTCCACCTTCATGTCCACTGCATTATTCAGAACACTTTGTCTCATATCATCATGCTCTTTCTTGGTCAGTTCTGGTGATCATGCACTGCTACCTGACCAGTCCTAGCTGACCTTGCTGATTCACCCCTGCCCTTCTTCCTCCTCCCCTCCCTCAGCTCTACCCAAAGGAACATTCCACATGTTTCCATGCCTCTCTTCATGCACTGTTGCTGCCCAGTGAGATTCATTCTACTGGGCTCAGTTTTTAGGACACCTCTTCCAGGAAGCCTCCTCTGACTTCTGGAGGGAAAAGTAGTCCTCCCCATCTAGTGCAATGGAACCTGGATACAATGGATAAAGCGTGGTGGATAGTCAAACAGCCAGGTTTAAACCCTGCTCCATTATTTTCACCCAAGTTTCCACAAGTATGTGTGACAGGTACTGTGTTAGACCCAGGGATGGAGCACACTGCTCTTCCCTCTTGGAACCACCAAAAGGGCCAGACATTATCCAAGTAAGATACCCAAAGAGTCACTAAGGATAGCTGTGGTCACCCCATTGGGGCAGTGAGGAACCATGGCGCTGGTGCTGGTGCTGGTGGGAGATGTAACAAGATTACTGGAGCAGTGTGAGGATGTTCAGGTGATACCTGGGGCAAGGGGGGCTAGGGAAGAACAGAAGGGAGTTAGAGAAACTCTCATGTGCAAAAGTTCTAAAGCAGAAAGGACTCCAAATAGGATAGACCCCAAAAGAAAAACACCAAGATATATTATAGTCAGATTTTCAAAACCAAAGATAAGGAAAGAATCCTGACAGCAGCTCTGGGAAAATAAAAAAGTCACCTACAAAGGAGAACTAACAAGACTAAACTCCGATTTCTCAGCAGAAACCACACAGGCAAGAAGGCAATGGGATCACATATATTAAACTCTGAAAGAAAAAAAAATGCTCACCAAGAATCATTGTTATATTGATAAGTGCCATTGAGTTATTACGACCTTGCATAGGGTTTCTGAGGAGCAGCTGGTGAGTTTGAATGGCTGACCTTGTGGTTCAAACTGATCTTGTGGTCCAGTACTTATCCTACAGTGCCACACTAGGACTCCCCAAAAATCATATACCTATAAAAATGGTCTATTGAATATGACAGCAAATTTAGGACATTTTCAGATAAATAGAAATGAAAAGAATTTGCAAAAACCAGACCAACCTTATAAAAAATATTAAAGGGAGCTCTTTGGAAGGAGAACCAACAATAGCACACACCAACTTGAGACTAACATGCATGACAATATCACCCAGAACACAACCCAGATATAGAAGTCTGCAAAGTAAAACAAACCCACAAGACTGAAAATGGAAGCAGAGATACCAGTTTGCAACAACAACAACAAAAAAAAGCAAAAAGAGGGTGTAACACAGTTGCAGAACTTAGAAATGAAACGGAAATCGAGTAGATTTCAAGAAGAATCAAACAGAAATAAGCAAACCACCAGTAATCCTAAAACTAGACAAAGTTTTATTCTTAGCCCTAGCCCAATCCCCACCTCTAATATTAACCCTAGTCCCAATGTGGCACTGTGGGTTAATGTGCCAGACTGCAAAGCTGTTTGAACTGCAACGTTGGTGGTCCAAGCTCCCCAGTGGCTCCTCAGAAACCCTATGCAGAGTCGCTATGGGTTGGAACTGACTTGATGGCACTTAACAACAACAACAAACCATTATCCTAACATTAAAAACAAACAAACAAAAATACCCTTTTAATTATTCCTGATGTGCCTTGGAAGAAAGGCCTGGCGATCTACCTCAAAGAATCAGCCATTGTTGTTATTGTTAAGTGCCATCGAGTAGGTTCTGACCCATAGAGACCCTGTATAATGTTTCCAAGGAACAGCTGGTGAGCTTGAACTGCTGATCTTGCACTTCAAACTGACTTTGCAGTCCAGCTCATTAACCCACGGTGCCACACCAGGATTCCAATCAGCCTTTAAGAACTCTATAAAGCACAGTTGTACTGATACACATAGGATAGCTGTGAGTTGTAATAGACTCCATGGCACTCGGTATGGGTGGTTCGATGTCAGGTGAGGGTCTAGGTGGAGCTATCTTTTAAAATCAACAGCTCTGCAAGACTTGGGCTGTAGAGATCAGTGGAAACCTTGAGCCTTGGTGGCATTTAATGCCACAGGGTGTTAGTGAGCTCTCCTGAGAAGTACGATAATAATGGCCCCAAAGCAGCTGAGCTCCCAGAGGTGAAGGAGCGTCACAGTGCCAAGCATCTGTTTTCTCCTCTGTAAAATGGGAAGAACAATGCTGGGTTTGCTAACTTTCTGGTGGAGTTGTAAGAGGTAAACTTTCTGATAGTCCCGAGCTCTGTGGCTGTTTGACAATAGGAGCATAGCCTATTAGCTGCTTTCCTGACCCTGTCCATGGGCCCTGGCACCCGACTGTCCCAGGCTCGCCCCAGGTCACTACAGTTCCATCCACATTTGCGCTGTCTAGAAGCCCCTTCAAGGTGGCAGCCAGCCCCAGAGGGCACTGGGTCAGTGCTGACTGAATGGCCAACAGAATACAGGCAGGACACACAATGACCAGTGTGGCCAGGGTTAAGGAGAGTCCGATTTGGCAAGAAGATGGGTTTTTGAAAACCAGAAAACTGAGAAAGCCATGTGTTGACAAAGCATAAAGACCCTTTGATGGGAAAAACCCGTGGTAACATGTAGGGCCCAGCAGAGGCACTTTGCTGCTGGGAAGATGTTCCTGGTATTAGAGAGAAAATGGTTCCAGGATGGAGGGCTTTCTCAGTGGTGAAAGAATAATCACTTCATTGTTACTGGTGCCAGGGAATAGGAAATATTTTCAGGTATAATTGGCCAGATTAGGGAGGATGGCTCTTTGAAATATGATGTCTTTTTGGATTTGTTTTAAATTGTCTCTGTCCACAAAGGGGGGCCCTGGGTGGTACAAACAGTGAACACACTCTGCTAACTGAAAGACTGAAGGTTAAAGCCCATCCAGAGGTGCATTTGAAGAAAGGCTTAGCAATTTACTTTCAAATCTCAGCCACTGAAACCCAGAGAGCCAAGTTCTGCTCGGACACACATGGGGTTGCTAGGAGTTAGAATCCACTGGTCTGGTCTAGTCCACAAGTGGGGAACACTTTGCATAGCAATCCAACTCCCAGGGGAAAGGATCATTCCCCTAAGCATGGGTTGTTTGAAAGTTATTTTTATAACTTTTATTTATTTATTTTTTAAAATGATTTTAGATTTAAAGAAAAATTGCCAAGATAGTCCAGAGCTTTCCTGTATACCCTTCAGCCAGCTTTCTTTAGTGTTAACATCTTACATCACCAGGTACATTTGTCAAAACTAAGAAATTCACATGAGAATATTGTGATTAACCAGATAACTGGCTCTATTTAGATTTTACCAGTTTTCTCACTTTAAAAAAATATTTCAAGAGTCTATCTAGCATTTATTGTCATCACCTGAGTATTCTCTGATAAGATAGTTCCTCAGTCTTTCCCTTGTCTTTCGTGGCTTTGATACCTTTCATGGATCTTTGTTGTTGTTGTCAAGTGTCATCGAGCCAGTTTTGACCCATAGCGACCCTGTATAGGGTTTCTGAGGTTCCAACTCATAGAGATCCCATATGGGGTTTCCAATGAGCGGCTGGTGAGCTTGAACTGCTGACCTTGCAGTTCAAATGACTTTGCAGTCTAGCGCATTAACCCACAGCGCCGTATCGTATCTCTTAGTTGGGATTTCCGTTTTCTCATGGTTACAGTGTGGTGACTGGATTTCTGGAAAGAATTATGTAGAGGTGAAATGTCAGATTCCTTCCATCATATCAGGGCACACAGAAGAGCAGAGTGCCTTATCACAGGTGATGTTAACAGTGGCCACATGTTGAAGATGGCATATGCTGGCATTGTTCGCTGTGAAGAGCTTATTTGTTAGAAGACAATGGCTGAGCACACCCGCAGCTAAGGAGGAGACCCAGCAGAGGGAGGAGTCCTGGAGCATTCACAGGCACGTGTTCAAACCACAAATATTTGGGGGAAGATGCTTTGAGGCTGAGCAATCATCCTACTTCTCCTTAAAGGCCCACCTTCTGTATTTAGCATTTGTCAGTGGATCCTGCCTGTAGCAATTATTCCTGAGGTATTCTCCTGTGATTTTCTGTCTCCCTGCTCCTACATGTGTTAGCCGAAGAGAATTTCTCCTTCTCCTTCATATATTTATTTATTTAGTCCTTATTTATACCAGTATTTATATACTTGTGGGTATGGAGTCTCTGGTTGGCTCAGGCTACTAACAAAGATTGGAGGATCAAGTTCACCCAGAGGTATCTATCTTGGAAGAAAGACCTGGTGAGCTAGTTCCAAAATATTTGCCATTGAAAACCCTTTGGAGCACAGTTCTATCCTGATACACATGGGGTTGTTGTGGATCAGAATCAACTTGACAGCAAATGGTTTGGTACTCATGGACATTTATTGAATTCTGTGAGTTACCACCAAATACGTCTTACCTTATGAATAGCTTTCTTTTTCTTTTGTGGAGATCTGTTGTGGTGATGTAGGATAAAGTACTGGACTGCAAGGTCAGTTTGAACTGCAAGGTTGGTGGTTCAAATCCACCAGCCGCTCCTTGGAAACCCCATAAGGGATCTCTATGAGTTGGAACCGACTGGATGGCAATTAACAACAACAACATAGATCAGTGAATTCAAAGATTCGTGTAACCTCCTTTACAGTCAGGATACAGGACAGCAACATCACCCAGCACTGCCCTTCTGCCATCCCTCTTCCTATCTGAAATCCTTAGAGAACACTTGTCTGGTCTCCATCACCACAGTTCTGTCTTTTTGAGAATGTCATAGAGAGGGACTTGTACAGTGTGCAGGCTTTTGGCTTCTATCACTTAGAATGATGCCTTGGAGATCCATCCAGGCTGTTCCAGAAATGGTTTTATTGTGGAGCTGTATGTCGTGGTGTGGGGACAGACAACAGTCTATCTAACCCTTCACCTGTTGGAGGACATCTGGGTTCTTTCTACTTTTTTTTTTTTTTTTTAATGTTTTACTGTGAATTATGTGGTAGTTGACATGGAAGAACATTAGTTTTACATTTATCCTATCGTATATCATTTCATTGCTATGGTTACAATCCCCTCCATGCATCATCAACCAACCAAAGGGTATACACTACAAGCCTGCCCCCTGGTCATTAGCACACAGCCCCTCTCCTTCTCTGGATCTAAAGTCTCCAGCTGCTCCATCTCTCCATGTCATCGTCTCTACCTCCATCTCAGGGATCACTGCTTCTCTGGGTAGGGTCCCGCTCTCCGCTCTTCTCCCTTCATGGTCCCAGGGACCTCCGCTCCTAGACTAAAAAGTTAATCACTCCTCTCCTTGCTACAAAACATCTACCTTTACATTTCCAACCCTGACAATCAGTCCTGATGACAATTATTCACTATTGTATCACAAGAGACCCGTCTGCATTTCATTTCATCAACCCCACCCTAGACAGATTGGATACTACTCACTGGAGATTCTACCTTACTCCATGCCCTCTGGATCTAGGTTCCCTCTTGAAAGCTTGTAAGCCAGTCACTTCTTGCCTTTGTAGCCCCTTCCCCCCATTTTGGGTAGCCAATGTCCAAGTTGCCTGTCCTTGTCTACTCTGTGTGTGGAGGGGGTGGGCTCGTTCTACTTTCTGACTGCTATGGATAGAGCTACTATGAGCAATGATGTGCAGGTCTCTGTGTGCACATCAGTCTATTTCTGTAGGATAAATGTTACAGAGTGCACATGCCGGGTCGTATGATAGTCACATGTTTAGTGTTTTGAGGAGTCCCCGTGTGGAGCTGTGAGATAAAGCACTGGGCCACAAGGTTGGTTTGAGCTACAAGGCTGGTAGTTCAAACTCACCAGGAGCTTCTTGGAAACCCTATACAGGGTCTCTATGAGTCGGAACTGATTTGATGGCACTTAACAACAACAGCAAGCCTATATTACATTTCCACCAAGTGTGCATGACAGATCCTTTTTTGGAGATAAATCTGGCTCTGCCTGCAAATGAGCCACCCTTCCTTCTGCTAGTGTGGGGTTTGTGCTTGTCCCTCAGGTGTAGGACAGAACTGGAAGTCTGTTGTTGCAGAGAGCACCCGAGTGGAGTAGAAGCCTTAGCAAACAGTGGCGAGCAGCCTTTGGACCTTTCACTGGGAATCTGCTTTGGAGCTGCAGTCTTACTGCTTGGAGCTGTCACATCTCCTATATTTTTCACAAATAGTAGTTGTGCCATTAAGTGCCGTTGAGTTGATTCCAACCCATAGGTACCCTGTATAGGGTTTCTGAGAAGCAGCTAATAAGCTTGAACTGCCGACCTTGCAGTTCAAATGGGTGCATTAGGACTCACAGGCGGAAATGACAAAAGAATACATAAAAGGTCTGGTAGAACATGCCTGTACATACATGGTACATGTCTCCTGACATTTCCAGAAGTGAATTTCAGCCTCATTCACCCTAATTCAGTCGTCTGAAAATGCTACTTTTGATCCAATTTGTATAATAAAGGTTGGAGCCTTGGTCAAGAAGCCATGGATGGAGTTTGGCATTACCCTATTAATGGGAAAACAAGCAATTGAAACTGATTTGCTGTGGGACAGTTTGTGACTGGGCCTGAGAGCAATGGCATTCCTTGTAGCTGATCTGTGCCCAGGAACATTTTGCTAGGGATGGATGGAATGTCACGAGTTGGTCCCATGTAAGGTGGGGCTGTTGCCTGCATGTGCTGAGTCCCATTGTGCCAACCATGCATGAAGCTGGGTGGTAGGATGGTCCAGGTGTGGGTGGGCATTGCCCTGGGCCTTTGGGCTCCCCCTGGCAGTCAGTTGTGTTTATCCATACCCATGGCTCTTACACTGACCCTGAGACATGCCCACGGACAGGGGATTCAGACAGCTGATCAGCCAGCTGGATGGTGGGGCAGACTGCATGTGGCTTTGACACTTCTGCCTGACTTCCCTGAGTGGCCTTTCTGGCCTGGGGATGCATAGACCCAGATCTGCACACCTCCTGGGCTGGGGCCAACCACCCTGTCCAGAGCTGTTTTCTGGACAGAAAAAGGGATTTCTTCCTGCATTGGAGAAAGCGGTTTGCAGAGTAGGGAAAAAACCTACTGGGAGAAGGGCTGCTCTAGAAATTCGAGGGCAGGCTAGCAAGAGTCCACTGCTAGGGACCACATCTCTGAGCAACAAGCACCAAGGAGAACACTTGCATAAAATCTGTTTGACTGAAAAAAAAAAAAAAAAAAGAAATTGAAATTGTTGTTGTGAAGTGGCTTTGTGTTGATTCTGACTCATAGTGTGCCTGTATAGGGTTTCCAAGGAGGTCTGGTGGGTGTGATCTGCCTACCTTGTGGTTACACTACAGCACCACATCAGGACTCCAAAATTGAAATTAGTAGCATATAAAAATATTGGTTTAATGCATTTATGAAAATAATGCAGAGGAGTTGAGCAGTATGCAAAACTGTTATTTGTGTAAAAATATGGTACCTTCTTCAAGTAGCACTAATCCTTCGATTACTGAGGGCTGAGGGAAAACCCTTTAGTACTGCTAAGGTGAGCTGTCTCGAAGTTCAGGTATTTTAGGGGCTGGGATTGGGACCTGGAAAAATGCCAGCCTCCTGCCAGCTGAGCTGCCTTGAGAAGGCCTCAGCCCAGCTGTGTTCTGTCTACCGCATCCTGGTCAGCCATTAATAATGCCCAGTGAGGCCTCCTCTCATAGTCTCTGACACTAGATTGTAAAATATGTACTCGAAGACCCTTGCAAATTCCTCTTTCTTTGGGATGTTGACAATCCATCTTCCTGTCTGTGTGAATTCCAGGGGCCATCCAGTGTGGAGAGAGAGAGAAATTATCGTGGGGACGTCTGAGTGGAGAGATGGGAGAGGGTGGAAAATACTGCCCGGGAAACTGAAATCAAGAACCACCATGTCTCCAGGTATATTCTATTAAATAGTACATTTACTTTCTATTTCTCCATGTCTTCCTTCACAGCTTAAGCATTTGTTGTTAATTGCCTTCAGGTTGTTCCCTGACTCGTGGCAACCTTGTTCACATCAGAACCAAATGTTGCCCAGCCCTGCACCCTCTTCAAGATCCCTGGTCTGCTCCAGTCCACTGTTGTGGCCACTGTACATTTTGGGTCCCTTCCAAACTAGGGGGCTCATCCTCCAGCACTGTATTAGGCAGTATTCTGATGTGATCCGTTCGATTTTCACCGACTGATTTTTGAAAGTAGATCACCAGACCTTTTGTCTTAGTCTGTTTTAGTCTGTAATTTCTGCTGAAACCTGCCTACTGCTGGGTGACCCTGCTGGAATTTGAAACACTGGTGTCACAGCTTCCTGCATCACAGACACACGTATGCCACCCCAGTACGACACATTGACAAATGGTTGTTGGAAAGAATCTACAGAATGGATAATAACACTCTGTCTTTTTGTTGTTGTTAAGTGCCATTGAGTCAGTTCTGACTCATAGAGACACTGTCATAGGGTTTCCAAGGAGTGGCTGGTGAGTTTGAACCGGTGATCTTGTGGCTCAAACTGACCTTGCAGTTCAGTGCTTTTACTACAGTGCGCCAAGGTCTGTTTATTAATCACACCTTTATTCAGACATGGATTGCTACCTACCAGGTAAGGACTGGGACTAGGTCCCAGAGCTCAGACAGAACCAAAACCTACAAGGCCCTTGGCCTGAGACACCATCTCCTTCTGTTCTTGAATCCCCAATGCCAGTGTTACCACTTTCATCTAGTAGTCAGGGCAACCCAGTTACAATCAATGAGATCATGCCATGCCTCTGCACCACACCCTCAGTGCCTCTCCATTCACCTTGATTGGTCCCTTTCAACCTCCCTTGCCTCTGGCCTTGAATACACCATTACATGCCTGCCATCTGAGTGGAGAGAGGGGAGAAGGTGGAAAATACTGCCCGGGAAACTGAAATCAAGAACCACCATGTCTGAAGCACGGCTGTTTCCTCTGCCTGCAATGCTGGGCCCTGCAATAATGGCAGCCTCATTTGGACTAGTCCTTCAGTCTTTGTAGTCAGGCCTCCTCAGGGAGGATCCCTTTTACCCCCATTTAAAATTCTGCCCACCACCAAGCACTCCTAACCCTCCTGAACTTATTCTATTTCCCCTCCTATAAGAATGCTCATTTATGAGGGCATGGATAGTTTCTGTTCTGTGATGCTATATCCCTGTGCCCAGACAGTATCTGGAACAAAGGAACTATCTAATATCTGGATCATGAGAGCTGGAATTGGTGGTGGGGAAGGCATGCGGGAGTGGCTGTCTGGTACATCAGTGAGGGAATGGTCATTTGGGCTATACTTTTATATTATGATGTGGCAGTGTCGTGATCCATTTAAAAACATGCCACCTTTTCAACAAGAAATTTCACTTCTAGACTGATGTCCAATGGATCTTGGCTGAAAACAGAGAATATTAGAAAGATGTTTACCTGCGCTTTATTGACTATGCAAAGGCTTTCAATGGTGTGGGTCATGACAAGCTATGGACAACATTACGAAGTATGAATATTCCAGAACATTTAATTGTGCTCATGAGGAATCTGTACCTGGACCAAGAGGCAGCTGTTCAAACAGAACATGGGAACACTGGATGGTCTAAAATTAAGAAAGGTGTGTGACAAGGTTATATTCTTTCACCATACTTATTCAACCTGTATGCTGAGCAAATAATCCGAGAAGCTGGGTTATATGAGGAAAAACGTGGCATCAGGATTGGAGGAAGACTCGTTAACAACCTGCTATATGCAGATGATACAACCTTGCTTGCTGAAAGTGAAGAGGACTTAAAATATTTACTGATGAAAATCAAAGAGCACAGCCTTCAGTATGGATTACATCTCAATGTAAAGAAAACAAAAGTCCTCACCACTGGACCAATAAACAGCATTCTTATCAATGGA
>NW_006408909.1:1104089-1112839 GCF_000296735.1 Chrysochloris asiatica
GTTCCGACCCATAGCGACCCTGTACAGGGTTTCTGAGGCTGTAAATCTTTACGGGAGCAGAACGCCTCATCTTTCTCTTGCAGAGCAGCTGGTAGTTTCGAACTGCTGACCTTAAGGTTCACAGCCAGATTCGTAACAACCACACTACCAGAGCTCCTTGAGAAGACAGCAATAGTGCTCCCCAAATTCCTGATCTTTGGGAAAATGGACCCTGGGCCTTCTCATTGTTGATTTCTTGCTGTGGACAAAAAATCACAGCATCACTAGCTGCCTCAGCATACACACAGGAGAGCTTGAGCTTGCATGGGGAAACTCATTATCTAATGTGCAGGGTTGCAGAGGTTGGTCTTGATGAAGAGCTTAGTGGCCATGATGGGCATCCAAGAGGCAGGCCCTTGCCAATGGTAAGATCCAGGCAAATCCTTTCCAAGCTGGGTGCCATCCAGGTCCCTTTCTGAAAGACTGGCTGCTCCAAGCCCTCCTTCTCCAGGTACCCAAATTGGCTTGCCACTAACCCAGGCAGCACAGGGGTGTTTGTGTTGACCCCACAGCCCCCATATGAAGGCCAACTGGGGGTCAGCTGGATCGTAGAGAGAGCCCAAGGGTCTGAAGTAGTGATTGTTTACAAAGGGAGTCTGAGATTAAGAAGGGAGTGGGCTGGACGCCCCCCTCCCCCCCCCCCCAGGGAGGTAGGGTCTGCACAGTTGTGGCCTCAGTGAAGCGCTCCTGTAGTAGAAGACTTAGCATACTGGTGCCAGGCAACCTCCAATTCCTCCCAGATTCACTGTCAGCACCTTCAATAACCAAGCCCACCAGAGCCAGTGGAACCCCAGATGCCAACCCAAGTGGAAAGCAGGGGGAGGAAGATGTCCCGGGAATAAGACGGTCCAGGTAGATGACATTTGATTGAGAGCAGGTGGAGAGGGTATCAGGAGACTTTGGGAGCTGGTGGGGGACATCCAGCACCTGTCATCTGCCCTCTCATACCTGTTGCTCCATATGACTGAAACTTCCTTGTGCTGCTGGCCCCAGTCAGCCTCATCAGAGTTCCTTGAGCTCAGGTCCTCACATGTCCTGTTCTGGCATTTCCTCCAGCATCTGCAAAATGCAGTCTCCGTGGTTTCTGCTTGGCTTCAGACTCCCTGAAGCAGGATGCTTGAAGCCACTTTAGTCTGCATTTGTGCCCCCTATAGTCTGTATTTCTGTCTTTCCTAGTCTATATTTCTGTCCATACCCCAGCCCTTCAGCTCCCTGTGATGTAAAGTAGTAGACTGGAACCTCTGCTATGATCTACTCCACAATGTCTCAAGGGCCCTCTGGTGTTGTTAAATGCCATCAAGTTGATTTCAACTCATAGTGACCTTATATAGGGTTTCCAAGGAGCAGCTGGTAGATTTGAACTACTGACCTTGTGATTTGCAGTCCAGTGCTGATCCTACAGCGCCACACCAGGATCTACTCCACGGTGCCTCGAGGGCCCTCTGGTCAGCTTTAAAACATGGTTTCCAGACCCTGAAATCTCCCTGACTACCATGATATAGCTTGTCTACTTTTGAGGCACAATGCTTAGAAGTTTCTGTGGTTTGGCCACCTGCTAGGAAAAAAGGGAGAAACTCCCAGGTGTTTCCGTAGCTCAAAAAAAAAGAGAGAGAGAAATCCTTGACCACAGGTATGTCTGGAAACCCTGCCGCCAGCACAAAACCTTCTTGTAGAATTTACTAAGAAGAAACTCCCAGGGGTCAAAGAAGACAATGCTTGTTTGTCTTTAGCTAAGAAGTTTAGGTGAATGGAGGGAGTTCCAACAGACAGATGCAAAGAACATTGTCCCTGGTGATGGCATTGCCTACAATGGAGGGTCCCATCTAGTTTTATGATGCTTGAAAACCATCCAGCTGTGATTTACAATGGACTAGTCCCTGTGTCACAGGGAGAAACTGAGGCCTCCTACCACCAGCCAGCACTGACTAGTCAGTCATGTGACCAAGTCCTCAGAGAAGAAGATCTGCCAACATCTGACTGCAACCTTCTGAGAGGCCTTGAGCTGCTCCTGAAACCCTGGCCCATGGAAACTGAGAGGATACTCCAGACTTATTATAATCCACAAATTTGGAGGCAATTTGTTATAAAGCAATGGATAATGAATACACTACACATACATTAGGGAAAGTCTTTTAAGAGTCTTTGCTCCCAGGGATTGGCTTAGTCCTTGTACACTTTTATCCTGTTTGAAAACAACTATATACTCAAAACCTATAAAATGAGCTACATTTAAATTAATTAAATTTTTGCTGATTAAATTCACCTACATTTAGTACTGTTGTTTTGATAAGTTCTGTCAGCTTGTGATGCTGTGGTGGCTTACATGTTGCTATGATGCTGGTAGTTACATCACCAGAATTTCTAATATCAGCAGCCTCACCTAAGTGGATAGGCTTCATCGGAGCATCCAGAGTAAGGCACACTAGGAAGAAAGGTCTGGAGACCTGCTTTCAGATATTAGCTAATGAAAACCATGTGGATCGCAACAGAATATTATCCCACTCACTTGTCCTGGATGTATCAGCAGGAGGGATCAATTGCTGGAAGAGGCCATTGTGTTTGGTGAAGTAGAGAGAGGGCTAGCGAGGGAGACCATCGATGAGATGGATTGGCTCACTATCTGTGAGGGTAGACTCAAACATATTAGCAGTGATGGGGATGACACGGGTCCAGGCAACATTTAGTTCTGTTGCACGTAAGGTTTTAATGAGTTGGAGGCACCTTGACAGCAGATAACAATATCAATTTGACAAGAAAAAAAGGCCGTTCTCTTTGAGTATCGTTTAACTTTTCCATTTTGAAATACTAACTTTATTTAAGTAACTATGGTTTTCATTTTCTTTCAGGGTTCAAGTTGTCACAACTTGACCAGTAGCTGGCACCTGCCTCCTGCCTCTTGCCTGCCCTACTTGGGACCCTTGGGAATCTTCCTTCTACATAGTAGGCAGTCATGAGCCCCTAAGAGTCTGGGTTCCCGAACCCCAATCAGGCCATCCACTCAATGGCTCTGGTGTAGACACTTTAGGGATAGATTCAGAATTGAGACTTAACTCGTGAGTGAAGACTAATATTCCTACATTTAGCTAAAATAGCTCATATCTCATTAAATTCCTCACTGACTCACACTTATTAATAATTTCATGAACTACATAATTATTTCCCTCTGAGCTAGCCTCAATTCAAACAAGTATAATTACATGCTTGTGGTATTGTCAACCCACAAAAAGGGTTGAAATTAATAATAAAATGAATACTAACATTAAAATAGTGGACATGTATATGATTCAATATTACAGTGGTGTTTTGTGATAATTCTTTGAATATATTTCATTAATTGTATATAGTTGAATTGCTTTGAGTATGTGTAATGTTTTTATTTGATGATGATGATGATTATATATGCCCATCTGGAAGTTACACTTTTGTCTGGTTTTTGAGCTTCCCATTTGAAGGTATTGGTGTTTTAATAGTTGAAACATTTTACCTGATAAAACCAACCAGATGCTGTCAGGTTGACGCTGGCTCTTGGTACTCTGTGCATGCTGAGTAGAAATGTATTCCACAGGGTTTTCCATGGCTGGTTTTTCCGAAGCAGATCAGTAAACCTTTCTTCCAAGGTGCATCTGGATGGATTCATACCTCCAACCTTTCAGTTAAGAGCTGAGTGCTTACCCACTTGCTTCATCCAGGGACTCCATCCTACCAGGATCAGTTTAGCGGTCTCAGCAAGGTGGAAAGTGTGTGCACACTGTGGGGTGGGGTGAGGCTCATTTCCGTCTTCAGGCCATGGGTCAGAGCGGGGTGGGGTGAGGCTCATTTCCATCTTCAGGCCATGGGTCAGAGTCTCTAGGTTGTTTATTATGGGCTGAATTATGTTACCCAAAAATGTTTGTGGAGGGCCTAATCCTTGGTGACCTTGTTTGGAAATAAGGTTTTTCTTTTACCAGTTAACACGTTCATACTGGAGTGGGGTGGTTTGAGGTGTCTCAATCCTAACCCCTTTTGAGTAGTGGTTTATAAAAAGGGAGGTCAGACATGAAGACAGAGTCACACACAGGGGAAGTCAGCATGTGACTTAGGTCTACATGTTAATGAATGCCAACAAGTGCCCAGGGCTGCTGACAAGGATCTTCTCTTAGACAGCACATTCATATCCTTGCCAGAGCCTTGAATTCCCACTTCCACCTGCCAGACTCCTGCTCTTCAAAGCCACCCACTGTGGGGCTATTTTGTTATGGAAGCCCTAGGAGACTAAGGCATTACATTTGGCTCACCTTTGATGGTCCAATGTGTAGTTACAAGGATATGGTCTATATAGACAAGTATGAGGCATATATTTGTATAGTTGTTATTGTTGTTAAGTGCATTCAAGTTGGTTTTGACTCATAGAGACCCTATATAGGATTTCCAAGGAGTGACTGGTGGGTTTGAATCGTTGAACTTGCAGTTCCCACAACACCACACTGGACCCCATGAGGTATTTATTAGACAAGCCCAGCTTACACCTTTTCTGTTGACCAGAATGGAATGTTTTGCAGCCTTGTGGAGCTATCTATGGTAGTAGGGAAGGCAGTATGCTGTTGATTATAAGTGGTGAGCACTTGATCTGTCAGCAGTGAGAGGGAGTCAAGGAGTTGTATTGATTTTTTTTCTAATTTTGTTTTACGATGCTGTTACTGTTGCTGTTAAGTGCCGTAAAGTCCGTCTGACTCATAACAACCCTGCGTAGGATTTCCAAGGAGCAGCTGGTGAGTTTGAACTGCCAACCTTGTTGTTCACAGTCCAGTGCTGATCCTACAGTGCCATACCAGGATTCTTACAATAAGAGCCTGTAAATCTGTTGTTTCCACTTTTCTAATTAATTAACCTTTTTCGACTCAATTCCCATTGAATTGTATTCTTATCATCGCCAGTATGCCATTTTACAGAAGTTACACCAAGCAATATGTGTAAATGTTATCTGTAAAATTAGCAATATGTTTCCATTTAACACAAGTAAAATTCATGTAAACCTATTCAGAATAACTGTTGCCATGTTATTCTGATTTTGAGAAAAGCCACTAGTATGGCTGATGTGTTTGGATTGAATTGTGCCTTTCAACACCCCCCTGCCCCCCACAAATATGCGTTGAATCCCTGGTTCTTAGATCTGTGGATGTGTTCTTGTTTGAAAATCTGATTTTCTTTTGTTATGCTAATGAGACACGACCAGAGTAGGTTGTATCTTAACCCTATTCCCTTCTGTGAAAGTTGGACAATGAATAAGGAAGACCATAGAAGAACTGATACATTTGAGTTCTGGTGTTGGAGAAGAATATTAAAAGTACCATGGACTGACAGAAAAGCAAACAAATTTGTGTTGGAAAAAGTATAGTAGAATGCTCCTTAGAAGCCAGGAGGGCAAAATTTCATCTTTCACACTTCAGACATGTTATCAGGAGGGACCAGCCTCTGGAGAAGGGCCTCATACTTGGTAAAGTGAAGGGCCAGGGAAAAGAGGAAGACCCCCCAAGGAGATAGATTGACACAAAGGCAGCAGCAATGGGCTTGAACATAACAATTGTGAGGATAGTGTAGGACTTGGTAGGGTTACATTCTGTTGTTCATAAGGGTCGCTATGAGTTGGAACCAACTCAACGGCACCTAACAATAGCAACAACAAATCCCTTCTGAGTTGTAAAAAGAGCAGGATAGATACAGAGACACACAGACAGGTGCAGAGAGACAAATGCCATTTGAGGTTAGTCTACAAGCCAAAAAAATCCAGGAACATCCAGGGCTGCCTACAAGGATGGAATCTATACAGCTGAGACCCTAAGTTGGACTTTCAGCCTCTAGAATGGTGAGAAAGTAAATTTCTGCTGAAAACCACCCATTTGTGGTATTTCTGTTTTGGCAACACTACACTCAGACACTGAGGTTTAGGTTACAGGAGCGGGTGAAAGCCTGGAGGGACGAGATACCTACTCTCTCTTTCTCTCTTCACTTGTCTCCCACACCCCACCTCATCTGGGATTGAAGTCCCAGTATGTACATAGCTGTAGGTGATTATCCTGGCAAGTGCTATTTTAAAGCAATCCCGATTCTCTGAGAAGAGAAAAGTCTTTATCTTCAGAATGACGTCAGGGACCTGGTAGTTTGGAGAATGTGATGTGACTAACACAAGAGTCCAGATAAGTAAGGGCTGGCTGGGGGCTTTGAGATTTGTCTTAGATTTTTTTTTCCCTTAACAACCCAAAATCTGGTACTGAGTTCTGATTTTTAGTGGAAAGTCTTTAGAACCACACAGGTATTTATTTCTTATGGCAGCATCCAAAAAGGCACTTTAGACACTCAGAACACTTAATGAAATGGAATAAAAATGCAACACAGGTCACATGAATATTATTAGAGATGTATACATTTAAACTTGACCTGGAACAATTTTTTAGATCTTTGTTGTTGTTGTTGTTGTTAAGTGCCGTCGAGTCGGTTCCGACCCATAGCGACCCTGTACAGGGTTTCCGAGGCTGTAAATCTTTACAGGAGCAGAACGCCTCATCTTTCTCCTGAGGAGCCGCTGGTAGTTTCGAACTGTTGGCCTTAAGGTTCGCAGCCCGATTCTTAACCACTATGCTACCAGAGCTCCTTATACTTCTGAAATATCACCTGTGTTTTTAGAAAGACCCATTTATAAACTAAAGAAGGGAGCAGCGGCATGTGTTACAAATCATTTATAAAGTGTTTAATTAGTAACAGAATGACTAAAATACCCAGCCTTTTTCTAGTCTATTTTTTAAAACCTTGACATAAAAGTCTCTAAATCTAACATTTAAAGTGATTAATGTTATTATTAGGAAGTACATGTAGGGTTTATTGAGGAAGGGCTATGGCTTGGCTCACCTTTTTTAGGTTAAACATAAAACGAGGTCTGACAGAGACTTGGGTGTGCTGTAAAAGTCTCTGTTATATTTTTCCTTCAGAAAGTATTAGCCTTGGAAGGAAATGTTCTAACAACTAGCCACTGTCCTGGATTTTGGGCATGCATCCATAGCAAGTGTCTTATCTTATCTAGTTTGTGTGTTGCCAATTTTACAGTAGCTGCATTTTTTTTTTCTCTTTTTCTTTTGAGTGTAAACTAACACTCAAGACTGATTCCTTGATTCAAAATACAGTTTACTTTCAAGAGCATTTTAATTTTATTTGTTGGAATTCATATGAAAGTGGGTGAAACTTCCAATCTGTTTTCCTTTGCGCATATCCATTCATTTGCTTATAGTTCAGTTGTTTAGTCATCTCTGCCCATGAGTTCCTTTATAGTCCAAACTGAAGTTTCAAAATTACTTCTGCCTTTGTCCAGAACATTCACAGCCTCCCTTGGCTCACACACACCATGCTAGAGAGGAGTTAGCGATTTTCCAGACCTCATTCAACAAATTCAACTCTTGTCCCGCCAGCCCCCTAGTCAGGGGAAGGAAAAGGAGGGAAAGGAGGAAATCGGCACTCTTCATTGAAGGGAATTGTTTACCCAGTTATTCCTGGAATGTTTTGTATGTCATATATTAGTGTATACATCAAAATTGTTAAGTGTGCCAACAACTGGTCTAAACGAAAAACTTCCTACATTATGACTGACGTTATTCTTCTCCCTAAAAATCATAAAGCTCTAATAGAAGCTGAAAGAGACAAAGAAGGACCTTCCCTTACAGTGGATGCCCTCAGTTTGGGTTTCTGACCTCTTGAACTGTAAGAAAATAAATTTATGTTCTTAAAAGCCACTTGTTTATGTTGTTTGTTATGGCAGCCCTAGGAAGCTAATATACTTTTCAAGTAGTTTATGTCTCCTAAGCCAATTATGTTCACATGTGACTAATCCTCAAGTCAAACTAATATTATCCATATACTTCAATTAGTCATTCTGAAAAATGTGCACACATATCTCATACCACATCACACATTATCATACATGTTAATACACATGCCCATCATACGCATATCACACACAAACACACACACTTTGCTCTCATCACACCTCATCTGCATCAGCTCAATATGGACACATTGCCTCTCTCTGTTGACGCTGATTTTTCACCTCCCAGCACGAATACTTCTTTATTTACCTTTTTCTAGCATGAGTCCTTGCAGGCTTTACAACAAGCATAACAGAAATTTTATTATGTATGTAGAAAATGCAAGGACTCTACAGATAAGTGATGAGAATGAAAAGTGAAAACAAACCAGAAGACATCACAGAAAATGAAAATTATAGAACAGTACCCTGGTGTGGTGTGATGCTGTGGGGTTAATGTGCCAGACTGCAAAGCCATTTGAACTGCAAGGTCAGTGGTTCAAGCTCACCAGCTGCTCCTTGGAAACCCTATACAAGGTCGCTATGGGTCGGAATCGACTCGACGGCACATAACAACAACAACACCCTGGTGTGGCACTGTGGGATAATGCATCAGACTGCAAAGTCATTTGAACTGCAAGGTCGGTGGTTCAAGCTCACCAGCTGCACCTTGGAAACCCTATACAGGGTCGTTATGGTTTGGAATTGACTCGACAGCACTTAACAACAACAAAATCCCTCATGAACATAAATGCAAAAATTCTCAACAAAATCCTAGCCAATGGAATCCAACAATATATCAAAAAATAATACATCATGGCCAAGTGAGATCCATACGAACTATGCAGGGATGGTTCAATATTAGAAAAAAAATCTAATATAA
>NW_006408909.1:1112939-1121341 GCF_000296735.1 Chrysochloris asiatica
ATTCCTGATAAAAACACTAAACAAAATAGGACTAGAAGGGAAATTCTTTAGCATAATAAATGGCATATGTACCAAACCAAAGGAGCCTTGGTAATGTAGTGGATTATGAGCTGCGCTGCTAACTGAGAGGTCATCAGTTCAAATCTACTAGTTCCTCTGTGGGAAAAAGAGGAGGCTTTCTGCTCCCATTAAGATTTATAGCTTCTGAGTTTGGCCATGTCCCACTGACACCCATTGATCTTGAGAGGAGAGAGTGAAGAGGAAGGGTTGGCTGGTCTGAAGTTTAGGGAGATGTGTGAAGTCCCAAACCCACGGACACTGACCTAGCCACTGGAGGCTAGAGCTGAGAGTGAAGCAGCCAGCTGGTCTGAAGTGTAGAGAGGTATGTGAGAACTCCCAAACTTGCAGACAATGTCCATTTAACATAGTTTGGATAGCTAGCTGACCAGAATTCAATCAGATGAAGACAAAAAACTTGATACTGTGAGCAAACATAAATTGCTACAATTTGATGAGCTGAACCTTTGCTTATGGATGCAGTTGTTCAAAATTCCAATGGAAATACAAGGATTCTTCATATCAAGGATCAAGCTTATTTCCTCAGTGCACTGGATTGTTGGCCAACATAGACATTGGCTATCAAAAATGGGGGGCTGTAAAGGCACAAAGTGGCTGGCTTACAAGCTTTCATAAGTGTGCTTAATTTCAGAATGAGGGGAGAAGGTAGAATCCTCACTGAATAGTTTTCTTCTTTTCCAGGTGGTCTGGTGAAAGGGGATGGAGGATGATAGTGATAGGATTTTATGATTCAGTTGTGAGTAATTGTTATCAAGATTAATCACAATGGTCTCAATTGTAATTGTAGAATATGTATAACTAAAAGGGAGGAGTAATTTATTTTTCATTTCAGGAACAGAGAACACCAGGACCATCAAAAGGGAAGAACACATGTGGAGCATAAGATTCTACCCAGAAAAACATTGATGGTAGGGACAGTGGTAGAGACGATGGCATGGAGAGAAAGAGCAGTCAAGAACTCTAGGCCCATGGACTGAGAAATTTATGCACCTGTGGGTGACTTGAAAATGTGCCCTTTGGACATTTAAATGAACATGTATTTTCATTTTGTATGTATACATCAAATATTTTTGCTTTCTTCACTTATGAAAAATAACATAAAAGGGAAACCACAGGGTAGGAGCAGGACAACTGCTGTACAAAGAGGGGAACCTAATCATTGAAATGAAGCAAAATGTATGTTTGTTTGAAAATAAAGCTGATGATCTTGTCTGTTAACCTTCTCTCAATTCACAATAAAAGTTAAAAAAAAAAAAAAAAAAAAGATTTGCAGCTTCAGAAACCCTATACAAGGATCGCCATGAGTTGTAACCAACTCATTGGGACACCACCACCATACAGAACCAACAACCAACATCACGCTCAATGGTGAGAAACTGAAGTCATTCCCCCTGCAAACAGTAACCCGACAAGGATGCTCTTTGTCACCACGTCTTTGCAATATTGTGCTGGAAGTCTTAGACAGACCTAAGAGAAAAGAAAGGGAAATTAAAGGCATCCATATTGACAAAAAAATAAACCTCTCTATTTGCAGATGATATGATACTATACATAGAAAATCCCAAATAGTAAGAAATTATCAGAACTCAGCAAAGTGGCATGGTACAAGATCAACATACAAAAATCAGTTGGATTTTACTTTTAATAAAGAAAGCTATGAAAAGGAAATCAGAAAAGCAATACCATTTACAATAGCTACTCAAAGGATGAAATATTTAAGAATAAATCTAACCAGAGAAACAGAAGAACTATACAAGGAAAACTACAAAACACTACTACAAGAAACCAAAAAAGACCTATAGAAATGGAGGAATATATCCTGCTTATGGATTGGAAGACTTAATATTGTGAAAATATCAACATTATCCCAAACAATCTATAGATATAATGCAATCCCAAGCTAGATTCCAACATCATTCTTTAAAGAGATAGAAAAACTAATAACTAGCTTTACATGGAAAAGAAAGAGATCCTAGAGAAACAAAGCATTATTTAAAAAGAACAAAGTATGAAGCTTCCTGATCTCAAAACCTACTACACAGCCATAGTACTCATAACAGCCAGGTACTGGTGCAATGTAAAACACATAGATCAAAGAAACAGAATTGAGAACCCAGATATAAATCCATCCACCTATGGTCAGTTGATCTTCAATGAAGGGCCAAAATGCATTAAAGAGAGAAGAGGTAGTGTCTTCAACCAGATCCCTATCTCACACCATACACAAAAATGATCTCAACAGAATTAAAGACCTAAATGTAAAAACTAGAACTGTAAAGATCATCAATGAAAAACTAGGGATAAAATTAGGGGCTCTGATACATGGCTTAAATACACTATCAAACATAACTAAGAACACACAAAAAAGACAAAATAGATGACTGAGACCTCCTAAAAATTAGACACTTATGTGCATTAAAGGATTTCCCCCAAAGAATAAAAAGAGAACCCACAGAGTGAGGGAAAATATTTGGTTGTGACAAGGACTGTTGTTGTTAAGTGTGCTTGAGTTGGTTCTAACTCATAGCGACATTATATACGGTTTCCAAGGAGCATCTGGTGGGTTTGAACTGCCGATCTTGTGGTTCACAGTCCAGTACTGACCCTACAGCATCACACTAGGACTACTCTCTAAAATATATGTAATACTTCAATGCCTTAACAAGAAGACAAATAATCCAATTAAACAATGAGCAGAGGACATGAACAGATACTTCGCCAAAGAAGGCATTCAGGCAGCCGACAAGCATATGAAGAACCATTCATGATTACTAGCCGTTAAAGAGGTACAAATCAAAACAACAATGAGATATCTTCGTACTCCAGCATTAATAGCAAAATTCAAAAAAACAGAAAACAACAAATGCTAGTAAGGATGAGGAGAGACTGGGACCCTCCTACACTGTTGGTGGGACTGTAAAATGGTGCATACACTATGTAAAATGGTATGCTGCTTTTTTAGAAAGTTGGAAATAGAAATACTGAATGATCCAGTAATACCTTTACCTGGAAATAAGAGCTGTAACACAACTGGATATATGCACATCCATGTTCACTGCAGCACTACTCACAATAGCAGAGAGATGGAGACAGCCTAAATACCCATCAACAGTAGAATGGTTAAAGAAACTTTGCTACATACACACAATGGAATACCACGCAACCTTGAAGAATAACAATGAATATGCAAAACACTTCACAACACGGATGGACCTAGAGTACATTATACTGAGTGAAATTAGTCAATCTCAAAAGGACAAATGGTGCTGTGGGTTAATGTGTGGGACTGAAAAGTCAGTTTGAACTTCAAGGTCAGCGGTTCAAGCTCACCAGTCGCTCCTTGGAAACCCTATACAGGGTCTCTATAGGTCAGAACCTGACTTGACAGCACTTAACAACAACAACAACACTATTGTAAAAAGTTAAGAAAAGATTTTCTTGCTAAATGAAACATTCTGTGATGGTTAGGCTTCACATTTAAGTCTTTAATCCATATTGAGTTCATTTTTGTATACAGTGTAAGATGTGAGTCTTGTTTCATTTTTCTGAAACTGAATTTCCAATTTTGTCAGCACCATTTATAGAAGAGACTACTTCTCCCTATTTAATGCATTTGGGCCCTTTGTTGAAGATCAGCTGACTGTAGGAGTCCTGGTGTGGTGCTGTAGGATAAGCACTGGACTGCTAACCACAAGGTTGGAGCTCAAACTCAATAGTCACTTCTTAGGAACTCTCTATGTTAAAAACTCTAGTTATGGGTCGGAACCTACTCAATGATACTTAACCACCACAACAACGTGATGGTTACCATGGAAGGGAATTTTCACGGGCTAGAGGGTAGACACATACTAACATGGGTGACAGGG
Organism: Chrysochloris asiatica; assembly: GCF_000296735.1. NCBI lineage: Eukaryota > Metazoa > Chordata > Mammalia > Afrosoricida > Chrysochloridae > Chrysochloris > Chrysochloris asiatica. The sequence continues at coordinate 1,116,884 of NW_006408909.1, forward strand.
CAGGCAATATACAAGAACCAGGTTGGCAGAAGAAAGATGAAGGTAGCAGGAGACACAGGGAAGAGTACAAGAATGAAAGGAAATTGACCCTTTAGGATCAGCACTGGACTGTAATTCACAAGGTCGGCAGTTCAAACCCACCAGCTATTCCTCAGAAACCCTATGCAGGGTCACTATGATTTGAAACCCACTCGACAGCACTTAACAATAACAACAGAGGTAAATATTGTTAACTGATGGCGCCTGGAGGAGATTGCAAGCATTGCAATGAAGCAATGTGTATGATTTCCTGAATGTAAAACTGATGATCTGCTCTGGAAACTTTCACTCAATTCATAATAAAAGTTAAAAAAAAAAAAGATTTACAGCTTCGGAAATCCTAAATATGGTGTTGCTATGAGTCAGAACGGACTCAAAGTCACTTAGCAACAAGAGCAACAACCATTATGTACTACATACAATAATACAGCACATAATTTGCTGATGTTATTCTTCTCAGGCTAATACTTAGAGACAAATAAAGAGTAGATTTATACTGATAATAAAAGACTATAATAATGAAAACTAAAAAAAAAAAAATAAAAATTCCAACATTATTTGACTTTTGGTTGTTATCTGACTTATAATAAAATCGTCAGACAGAATCCTGTTGAAATTTGGGGGCTGCCTGTGTATAAATGAGGGTGTATATACATAAACCTGTTTGCTGTCAAGTCCATTTGAATTCATAACAACCTGTAGGGAAGGGTAAAGCTTCCTCCCAGGTTTTCCAAGGCTGTAATCTTTATGGGAATAAATGGCCACGTCTTTCTCCTGCAGAGTAGCAGGTAGGTTTGGACTGTCAACCTTTCAGTTAGAGGTCAAGCACCATTGTGCCATTAGGTTTTTCACTCTCATCATATATGATACTGTGGATTAATATGCTGGACTTCAAGTTCAGTTTGAACCTACAGTCGGAAACCCTATACAGGGTTGCTATGAGTCAGAATCGACTTGATGGCACTTAACAACAACAATATATAGGAGTCCTGGTGTGGCATTGTAGGATAAGCACTGGACTGCAGTGTTGGTTTGAATCAGAAGGCTGGCAATTCAAACCCACCAGCCACTCCTTGAAAACCCTATACAGGGTTGTTATGAGTCGAATTAACTCAATGGCATGCAACTACAGATAGATAGATAGATAGATAGATAGATAGATAGATAGATAGATAGATAGATAGATAGATAACTATAACTATAGCTATAGCTATCTATGTAGATGTAGCAGTAGAGATATGTAGTTTATATAAAAGATTAGATTATAAATGAATTATAAATGGCAAAAAAAAAATGTAAGCATGGCATGAGCACGGGATTCCTAGGAGCCATACGAGAGTAAGTAAAAAAGTATTGCTACAAAATTATAGAGACCTTTATCAAACAGAAATATCAAAATGTGAAGCTATTGCTTCTCACCATCTCCTCCATTTAGAGCTATACACTTCTGAAGGTATTGTTTCCATGTATTTAACCCTTCCTTCCAAAATTCTGTGTGCTCTGATGTACACCATGCCAAAATGGCAGTTTTAAATGCTTGAGAGATTCATATTGTGGGTCCTAGGACATTCACACAGTTATTTTGTGCTACCGATCAAACAAATAAACCACTTTGAAGTCTCAGTGGTGCACAAATTAAGGACTTGCTTCCTGTTCAGATTGCAAGTCATGGAAAGTCGAGGAGGCTCTGCTTTGCCTGTCTCCTCTCTGGGACCCACTGTGGGAGTAGCTTCTGCCTGACATATTCTGGTTTCATGTCTGGGCAAATTTGAGAGGTATAAGGAGGTTGGCACCAGTGCCAGACCCTGACAGGTCCTGGGTTCATGGAGGTTAGAAAGGTAGTTGGTTCAGTGGTTGGTTCCTACCCCAATGCCAGGACCCCCAGCCCACCTCAAATCAGCACAACCCACGTTCTGCACTAACTCCCAGTTCACACACTTTGCTGTAGGGGTGTCTGTTACTAACACAACGAGGCTGCAGAGGATGGAGGATCCAGGATGAAGTGTCAGAGTCATTAACGATGACCTCCATTCCCACTCTACATCCCACTCAAGATGGTGGAAGAAGCGTGTGTGGTTTTCCTGATACCTGGAAATTGCGCTATGGAATTAGTCTGATGTCTGGTCAGTGGGATAGGCTGGGGGTTAGAACTGAATGAGAAATCAAGAAATTAGTATTTTCTTGCTCTGTTACGTAAGTTAGTAGAACAAGGACAATCCAGGAGCTTAACTTCCTAGCTCCCAGTTGGAGGCTTCTAAACAACTACTTCCCACTACAACGAACCAGGGAGTTTAAGAGAAGTGGTTGACTTCATGACTGGTGCAGGAAATGTATAAGAAGCTTCCAGACACATTGCTTGCCAGCAAGCACAGATGTTCTCAAAGACCCATTGGGTTGCCTTCAAAGGATCCAGGGATATTATTATCCAGCCATTAAGAGGAATGAAGCTATGATATGTACCATGAAAATATTGTGCCAAATGAGATAAACCAGACACAAAAGACAAGTAAGTACCGCATGATCCCACTTACATGAAGTATCTAGAACAGGAAATTCCTAGAGATAAAAGTTTCTCAGTGGTCACCAGGGAACTGGGGAAGGAGGGAATGGGGAGTTATTGCATAAGGGGCAGGGTGTGATAAAGCATGTTTTTGGAAATTGATAGTGGTGATGGTTGCACAACATGTTGAATGCAATTAATGTCATTGAATTGTACACTTAAGACTAGTGATATATATTTTATCACAGAAAAGAAAACTATGTACAGTATGCTATTTTATAGAAAATATGTACATAGAGAAAATGGGACAAAAATAAATATAATGTTAGTAGTTACTTCTTCTTTTTTTGAGAACACGAAAGTCAACTTGAAAGGCTCCCACTGCATAAAGTTAGAGCAATTTGAGTACTACGATCCTGATGCACACCCTTTCTGGTTTTAAATCACGATAGCCACTTGTTTTGCTCCAAACATGGCCTTTTCGTATATGTAAAGGTGCTACATAAGCATTGTTAAATGTTCTAGAATTCTCATTCTTCTAAATGTTATCCAGAATTTGTCATGATCCACACAGTCATATGTCTTTGCATAGCCAATGAATCACAGGGAAATATATTTCTCTACTTTTAGCCAAGATTCATCTGACATTGGCAATGATGTACCCGGTTTCATGTCCTCTTCTGAGTCTGGCTTAAACTTCTGGTAAGTCCCTGTCTATGCACTACAGCAGTCATTTAAAACTTATCTCCAGCAAAACATGATTAGAGTATGATATCAGTGATATTGTTAGATAATTTCAATATTGTGTTGGATTGCTTTCCTTTGGCATGGGCATAAGTATGGATTCAGTTGGTGGAACAGGTAGCTATTTTCCAAATTTCTTGGCATAGACAGATGATTATTTCCAGCATTGCATCTGTTTATTGAAACATCTCAATTGATATTTCATCAATTTCTGGAGCCTTGTTTTTTGACAATGCCTTCAGTGCAGCTTGAACTTCTTCCTTCAATGCCATCAGTTCTATAACTTTTCACCATGCTTATTCAATCTGTGGGCTAAACATACAATCTGACAAGCTGGACTATAGGGAGAAGAATGTAACATCAGGACTGGAGGAATGCCAATGAGCAACTTGCAATGTATAGATGACACAACCTTGCTTATTGAAAGTGAAGAGAACTTGAAGTATTTATTGATGAAGATGAAAAACTACAGTCTTCGGTATGAATTACACCTCAACATAAAGAAACCAAAAATCCTCACAACTAGACCAATAAACAACATTATGATAAACTAAGAAAATATTGAAGTTATCAAGGATTTTATTTTACTTTGGTTCACTTTTAATGCCTGTGGAAGCAGTCATCAAGAAATGACATATTGTATTGGGATGTGATGCAAAAGATCTCTTTAAAGTGTTAAAAAGCAGATGTCATTTTGAGGACTAAGGTGCACCTAACTGAACCTGTAGCATTTTCAATCACCTCATGGCAATCAATGTAGAAGACTGAAGAAAAAATGATGTCTTTAAATTATGGTGTTGGCAAAATGATTGAGTACACCATGGATTTCAAGAAGAAAGAAAAATCTGACTTAGAAGAAGTAAAGCCAGAATGTCTTTTAGACCTGGAAAGACTTCATCTCACATACTGTGGACATGTTATCAGGAGGTACCAGTCCCTGGAGAAAGACATCATGCTTGGTAAAGTAGAAGGTCAGCCAAAAAGAGGAAGGTCCTCAATGACAGAAGTTGACACAATGGCTGCAACAATGGGCTCACACTTAGAACTATTTGTGAGGATGTTGTAGGACTGGACAATGTTTTGTTCTGTTGTTGTATACAGGGTGGCTATGAACCAGAATCAAATGAATGGCACCTAACAGCAACAACTTTAGTTGTTCTTGTTGTTGTTGTTGT
>NW_006408909.1:1124116-1128035 GCF_000296735.1 Chrysochloris asiatica
TGGTTGTCAGATTCAAAATGGCCAATACCAGTCCATTTCAGCTCACTAATGCCTAAGATATCGATGTTGATGCGTTCCATTTCATTTTTTGACAATTTCCAATTTTCCCAGATTCATACTTCGCACATTCCACATTCTAATATAGAGCAAGACTTTAGTTGGTAGAATTCTTCAATTTCATCATCATTGGATTTAGTGGTTGTTGTGTAAGTTTGAATAATAATGGTATTAACTGGTGTTCCTAATTGCTGTTGTAAGTGCCACTAAGTTGGTTCCGACTCATAGGGCCCTGGTATAGGGTTTGGGAGCTTTACATATTCTCGGGAGCAGAAAGCCTAGTTTTACTCCCATGGAGTGACTGATGGGCTCAAACTGTGGACCTTGTGGTTGGGAGTCCTGTGCTTATCGTACGGATATTATCCTATCACAGACACCATAGTACTTCAAGATAAATCTTGAAATGCTCTTTTTGATGATGAATTTGACACCATTCCTCTTCAATTAGTCAGTCCAAGTATAGTAAACTGTCACTTTTGATGACTTCCAATTTTCTAAGATTAATACTGCATATAATCCATAAGCTGATTATTAGTGGATATTTGTCACTGTTTCTTTTCATTTTGAGTTGTGCCACATCAGCAAATGAAGGTCCTGAAAGCTTTGCTCCATACACATCATGAAGGTCAACTCTACTTTGAGCAGACAGCTCTTCCCCAGTCATATTTTGAGTGCCTTCCAAACAGAACTACTCATCTTTCAGCATGATTTCAGGGTTATAATCTAGAAAACCTATAAAATAGTTCTACTCTGTCCTATAGGGTTGCTATGAGTCTGGATGGACTGGGCAGGACATGACAACAAAATCACACAGAGGGAGAACACAGCATATGAGGATTCATCTCCATGTTAAGGAACCAAGAAATGCTCAGAGTGACAGGGCTAAAAGAGAAGAGGAAGCACAATCTCCAAGAACAGAGAGGGCATGGTTCTGTGGCACCCTGAACTCCAACGCTCAACCCCCAGAACTGTGAGACATTACATTTCAGTTCTTTAAAGCCATCCACTTGTTATAGCAGCCCTAGGAGGTTAAGACATAGAGGATGGAGAAAGCAGTGACATTTGGCAGGGTCAAGGTGACCTGGTCAAAGAACCTGGTACAAAGTTGACAAGGAACGGGATGTTGACAGCATCTGGCCCACCAGATTGAGTTGATGATTCTAAGAGAGGCACCAGAACACCACACTCCTCCAGATAAGATTGCAAAATTCATGACTTCCTGTTGGCCCTGAATCTGGTAAGGCCTCTAGATTCAAGCCCCAGTTTTCAGGAAATAGGAATTTGTTAACCCCCAGAGGAGCTGTGGACAAACTCAGAACAGGGATGCCTTAACTCCCCAGGGTTGTTATAACAGAAATCCCACAAGTGGGTGGCTTTCAAGAACAGGAATCTATTTTCTCACAGTTCAGGAGGTTAGAAGTCCAAGTTCAGGGCACTGGCTTTTTCTATCCGCTCTTGGGAGAGGTCCTTTTTCCTTTCAGCTTCTGCTGCCCTGATGTTCCTTGGTTTCTTGGTGATCTTCTCATGGCTTCTACCTCTCCCCTGCTCCCAGTACCTCATTTGTACTTATTGTTGTGTCTTAACTGCTCTCTTTATTACTCAGAAGTGATGAGGCCTAGGATATATCCTACATTGACATAATTAACCTAAGATTGGCCTCATTAACCTAAGAAGAAAACCTTATTCCCAAATAGGATCACATCCACAGATAAAGGGGTTAGGATTCTAATAGATATTTTTGTTTTTCGCAGGGGGACAAAATTCAATCCATAACAGGGAGCAACCCACAGTACAAATGACCCAGTTCCTTCTTAAGAGAATGAGGGGGACAGATAAAATAAAAGAGAAAGATCAATCCAACACAATGTGGAATACTTGTGTGGATCCTGATTCAAATATACACTGCTCAAACTCATTTTGAAACAATCAGAAAAATTTAAATACTCAATATTTAAGAATGAATTGGACTTCTGATGTTTGTTGGATTGTGCTTTTGTGCATGTGTTTTAAGATAAAAGATTTTATCTGTTGGAAGCATGTACTACAATATTATTTATGACTGCAATGATAGGTCTGGGATTTGAAGTAAAGTATCCCACAGATGTCTGTGTATGATTGGAGACATGTTGGTAGATGTGGAGATTTGGGGATGCACTCATGTGATACATTTTCCTAATAAAAAGTTTACAAAATGTGTAAAACTGTAAAAAGGACATTAAGAGAAGGAAGTGAAAGGAAATGGGTTCAGTGATCAAAATCATGGGCAGTTTATCTAATATTATTCAAGGTTATAAATTATTTTTATTGAATGTAAGTAGGTGAAGAAGTTGGAGAAGAGGGTGCTGGAACATCTAAGGGCCCCCTTTCTGTGGGGTTGTCCCCTATACTTAGGCACAGTTTGTAGTATTGTGTTGCAAGACCTGCCACTCCAGGGACCCTGAACAGCAGTGCCCAGCCCTCTTCTCGTTCTGCTGGAGGCACAAAAGTGATCCTAAGACATTTGCAGGACACAGAGCACCAGGACCCCGACTTTCTATTAAAGCTTTATCTTGGGGGCAGGGCTGAGTAGTGGGGAAGGCCTAGTACCCAGGGTCAGAAAACCCAGCATTGAACCTTTTCTCTAGCTCCTTTCTGCTGTGTGACCACAGACAAACTACTTACTCTTGCTGGGCCTCAAAGTTTTCATTTACAAAGTGGGTATGATGATAACTCTAGACCCCTCCTCAGAAGAGTGGATTTGAGATGTTAATGAGAGTGTTGCTGGCATTGTACCTGCTCTAAACATTAGTCTGTTGTTGTTTGAAATAGATTTGTGGTATCTTTGGTGTCACCTGGTGCCTGACAGTTATGACCACGAGACTCAGAGAGAGACTGCTTGGGCCAGTTGCTAGTCCTGGTGTCCAGCCGTCCAAGACCATCTATGCTCCAGGGATATTGCTGTAATAGGGCATGGAGAGTGGAGCATTTCCCTGGGAAGCAATCAGAGTTTCTGCACTGATGAACCTGGTGTCCTGGGGTGGGCAGTCACCACAGAGGGTCCATTTCAAAGATCTCTTTTCACTTCAGCTTTGAAGTCCTTAGCACTCATGAGAAACCTGTGGGGACACCTGGGGCCTGAAGATGACCTTCAGTTTCTGTTCTGGAAAAGGGAATGTTCTTTTCACAGTTTAATCATCCCTGATAGACTGTAATGAGGCAAGCTGTTCCCAGAAGTCCGTTTTGCATAACCATGCTAGTCAACGGATTGGTGGGGCAGTATGTATGTGTGTGACTCTGGAAATCCTCAAAGCGCCGTGTTCACTAATGAGTTTCATGGGAACAGCAGGTCCCAGAGGGAGGGAAAATGGGCCTGGCTAGCTCTGTACAGGCTCCAGGAAAACTCCATGTCTCTCAGATGTTCCAGGGGAAACTCCAGACCTCTGTCCTCTCTTCTGCACTACTCAAGTGAGCAGTCTGAATTAAAAAAAATACACATATATGTGTGCATATGAATTTACTTATACACACACTGCACACACACACACACACATGCATGTATGTATGCACATTTACATCATACACATATACATTTGCATTATCCATAGGCTCAGGGATTTATGCATGCACATACTACACGTATACGTGTATATATTATACAATGCTTAGTCTGCATCTATATATGTGTCTGCACATGCATTGCATATACACATATATGAGGGTAAGCAAAAAAATTATTACCAATAGAGTTTCATGCATAACTTTATTCCCAACAAAACACATTCAAACATGTCTCTGCAATCAGCGTATTGTTGTAGACAAGTTCTCTCAGTAATACATTTATCTTAGTCTCATTGTCGTGTTGTCAGGTGTCGTGTAGTCAGTA
>NW_006408909.1:1128565-1135239 GCF_000296735.1 Chrysochloris asiatica
CCTTGACAACTTCAATCTTTTCTCCATTGATAAGAATGTTGTTTATTGGTACAGTGGTGAGGATTTTTGTTTTCTTTACATTGTCTCATAGAGTGCCTTTAAAAATAGGTCCTATCAAAGCAGTAGCTTCTAAGGGAATCTGCTTGCTCATTAAATTCAAAACAGAGAGGTCAGCTCAGAAGGTCATACAAACTATTTTTAGGGATCCCAAAGGGTGACCTTGATAGATTTTCTCAAAGGACACGGGGCAATTATGAAGTCGTACTATGGAGAAGTTTTTTTAAGATTAAAAACTGCATTGGTGAGAAAAAGACCAGGAATGTTGCACTGAGGAATTTTTTTTTTCCCATCATGACAATGCACTTTGCTCATTCTTTGAGGGTAGCAAGGGCTGCCGTACTAGAATCCACTGAAATTTTATTTACCTCATTCACCCACAACCCTGATCTTGTACTTTCAGACTTCTCTTTGTTCCCCAAATTAACAACAACAACAACAACAAAATTGAAAAGGAACATGATTTGAATCTATTGAGCATGTCAAAATTATTGTTTAGATGAGTAAAATAAAAGAGTAAAGAATTCATCATAGAAAGGTTAGAGAGATGGAAGCATGGCTGTTAGAAGTGTATAGTCCTCTATGGAGGATATGTTGAGAAACAATACCTTCACATTTTTGCTATTTTTGTTTAAATGAAGTTTATATGACTTTGTAGCAATACTTTTTGACTTACCCTCCTACATAAGTGTACATCTGACCTAAGTCACAGCACTTCCAATTTCCTTATACGAATGGAACGTTGGACAACAAACAAGGAAAACCAAAGAGGAATCAAAGCCTTTAAATTATGGTATTGAATACTATTAACATGAGAGTGCTTCAAAACATTTGTGGAAACATGAAACTAAAAGATACTGGAATTTTTCTATGAATTTTTTGAAGTCCCCACATATATCATGGACAAATCTGTCTGGGAAGAAATATAGCCAGAATGCTTCTTGGAAATGAGGGTGTTGAGACCTTGTCTCTTATACTCTGGACATATTATCAGAAGGGACCAGTCCCTGGAGAAAGATCATGCTTAGCAAAGTAGAGGTTCAACGAAACAGAGGAAAACCATTAGCAAGATGGATTGACACATTAGCTGTAACAATGGGCTCAAGCATAGCAAAAATTATGAGGACAGTTTAGGACTGGCTATTGTTTCATTCTATTGTACATAGGGTTGGTATTAGGCTGAACTGACACGATGGTAGCCACCAACAATAAACATACATACATATACATTTATAGCTATATACATGTTGTTGTTGTTAAGTGCCATTGAGTTGGTTGTGACTCATAGTGACCCTGTTTAGGGTTTCCAAGGAACAGCTGGTGAACTTGAACCACTGTCCTTGCAGTTCAAACTGCATTAACCCAAGTACCCATAATATATATTCATATGTACACATACACGTTCATGTGCATAGACATTTACACACACACACAATGTATATAGTGACATGCATTCAGGTACATACATACAAATACATTTATATATTCATATGCATGTAACCATAAACATATACATGTACCTGTACACCTATAGCTACATAAGCTCATAGACATACATATGTTGCTAGGTACGGTTGAGTCTATACACATACACACATGTACATGCACACACATGTACACACATACATATACAAGTGCATGATTATATCTAGATTAGGTAGTTAACTGACTTCACTTGTCTGGTAATATTGAGTCAACACTGGAGTCCCTGTGTGATGCTGTAGGATAAAGTCAGTCTGAACCACAAGGCTGACAGTTCAAACTCACTAGCTGCTCCTTGGAAATCTATACAGGGTCCTTATGAGTCAGAACCAAGTTGATGGCACTTAACAACAACAACAACTGAATTGACAAAAACACACCGAGGAAGGGTGGCCAGGACCCTGAGGCTGGGCAGGCGGTTGCAATGTTCCCTCTACCAAGACCTGAGAAAGGCAAGGAGGGGGCCTCTGGACACCTGGGGTCTTTGAGGAGCAGGGCAGCTGGATGGGGCCCAAGGAAAGGTAAGGCTGAGGGGGCAACCAGCCAGGAGATTGGTCAGGGATCTTCTTTACCACATGTTTATGCAGCCACAGAGAAGCTTCTGCTGTTTAAAAACAAAACTCAGTGAACGTTTCTGAATGATGGTTAAAGACCCTTGGCCTCAGTGTGTGAGGAATACACTGCCCTGGGCTTGTAGTTAGCCTCCTGAGTGTTGTGACTGTCGGTGCAGAGCCAGGCCCCAGCCTCAGCCCTGTCCCCTGCTCACCTGCAGCATGGCAGGAAAGTGCTGGGATGAGGGTCTATGTTCTCTCTGGCTTAGAGCCCAAGTGGGGCGACCCCCTCTGGTATACGTTTCTTCTGTTCAACGTTGAAGGGCTGTTGCTCCTTTGCTCCTCACCCACAAGGTTAACCTGGGCCCACGGTTTCCGGGGAAGCGGTCTAGCAGAGCACTGGCCCACCCTTCCTGTAGGGGCAGGAGGGCTTCTCTGCCCCTCCCAGGGTTGTGTCCGTCCTCCCACACTGATGACCCATGACCGAGCCTGGAAAGTCTGACCAACCTCACTCTATGTGCCCCTCCTTTCCATACATTGAAAGCCTCCCACCTTGTCCCTGTGGGCTTCAGCCCATTTCCTGCAATGCAGTATCCTGGTTGGGCCAGCTGGCTGGACGTGAAGGCCTCATTCTCAGTGACCACCAATCTTATATAGAGCATAGAAACCCGTGTTAGTGGCTCATGAAGCCCAAGATGCCTTTGTTGTTGTCAAGTGTTGTGGAATCTGTTCCAATCCATAGTGACCCTGTATAGGGTTGCTGAGGAGCAGCTGGTAAGCTTGAACGGCTGACCCTGCAGTTCAAACCAACTTTGCAGTCCAGCACATTAAACCACAGTACCACACCAGGACTTCCAAAATGCTTTTGTTGTTGTTGTTAGGTGCCATCGAGTCAGTACCAACTCATAACGACCCTATGCACAACAGAATGAAACACTGCCTGGTCATGCTCCAACCTCACAATTGTTGTCATGCTTGAGCCAGGATGCTTTAGGGGTAAGTAAAAGTGGTTGCTCAGAATGATGCACCAGAAATTGAAAAAACTAAAACTCTGTGCCTCATAGGCGGTCAAGTGGGGAAATAGACACATTTGCCTGCTTAGTGCCTAGACCGGAGTTTTTCCAGCACCAGATGTCCCTTTTCTTACTCTCTCTGAAGAAGGGCTGATTCTACTGGGGCTCAACAGCAACTGTTTTCACCCCTGCCTTTACCACTCTGCCCTTTTCCCTTTGTCCCTCTCCTCCTGCTCTGCCCCTTGGTACCCACCTTGCCCTCTTCACCCAGCCACACACAGCAGCTTGTCAGTCTCTGTGCAGCAGTGACACTCTTCTCCCCATGAACCCTTCTCTACTCCGACTACAAAGTTGGGGTGTACCCACACTCTGTCTAGGTTTCAGGGTCACATGCCTTGACCTTGGTAGCCTGTGCTTCTCATCTCAAAAGGGTTGGAAGTTGCAGAGGCCTCCTTGGGCAACTCAGTGGGCCTCCTTCATCCCTTGCACTAGGCCCAGTCTCCTTACCTAGCAACAGGAGAGCAGGACTCACTGGTTCTCTTTATACATAAACTCATGCAGCCATGTGGTTTACACATATACACACACACTGACACACACAAAATACACACATGTGCACACAGACAAGAATACATACATATGCACACTTTCTTGCATGTACATAGTACACCACACCTGCGTGTACATGAACACATAAATATATGTATCTGTGTGCATACATATACACTACATACAGTGCATGCACACACAGGAACACACTCATGAATACACATATATGCACAAACATATATACTTGTTTTCACACATGCACACATATAAATAAACACACTAGTGGTTAGAAGTGCAGATATTAAAGTCTGGCAGGATTGGGTTCATGGTTAACTTGTCCACATTTGATCTGTTTGACCTGGGACAGGTTACTTAACTGTTCTGAGCCTCAATTTTTTTCATTCGAGTTGGGAATAATTATAATTCCTTCCTCATAGGCTGTTGAAAAAAGAAGATTGACAATTCATCCTGGGTCTGACAAAAAATGAAGGCCCTTCAGTGTTCTCTAGACATACTTGACATATCTTAAAAAACCTCAACTATTTGGGAATTAAGCAGCACACTTCTAAATAACTTGTAGGTCAAGGAAGAAATCACAAGGGAAATTAGAAAACATTTTAAGTCAAATAGTGATAATTAGAGTGCAAAATGGTATGTGGACAGGAATTTTGGGCTTTCATTGTTTATATTAAAAATGAAAAAAGCCTTACTATTAATGATCTAACTATCTATCATAAAAAGATGGAAAAGACTAGCAAATCAAAACCAAATATTGGAGAAGAAAGAAAATAATAAAAATAAGAGCAGAAATGAATGAATGCATAAAAAGGGGGATCAACCATCTTTTCCACAGCACTCTCTATTCAGCTGGGTTTGAGAATTCACTGCTGTGGAGTACTGGTGGTATTATAGGATCAGCACTGGACTTCTAACCACAAGATTGGCAGTTCTAACCCACCAGCAGCTCCTCAAAAACCCTTTGCAGGGTTGTTGTGGCAGTACCATGGGCTGCCAAAAGAATAAACAGATCTGTGTTGGAAGAAGTACCACCAGAGTGCTTCTTGGAAGCCAGGAGGGCCAGACTTTGTCTCTCATACTTCAGATATATTATCAGAAGGAACCAGTCACTGAAGAAAGGTACCATGTTTGGTAAAGTGGAGAGTTGGAGAAAAAGAGGAAGACCCCTAACGAAATGGATTCGCACAGCGGTAGCAGTGATGGACTCAGATTTAGCAACAATTGTGAGGTTGGCCCATGACCAGACAGTTATTCATTCTGCTGTGCATAGGGTGGGTACCGACTCGCTGGCACCTAACAACAACAACAACAACCACAACCTTTCAGAAGTGGACTGCATCTCCTTTTCCCCTATCTTAGTCTGGAAGCACCATTGAAACCTGCCCACCATGGGTGATGCTGATGGTCTTTAAAATACCAATGGTATAGCTTCCAATACCACAGCACCACACAAGCTACCACAGTGCCACAAACCAACAGACGAGTGATGGAATCAACAACTTAGGTGACACAATTCCTTGTAAAATACAAATTACCAAAACTAACACGAGAATGTAAAATCAATTTGCTCTCACCCCAATCATTATAAAAAATTTAAAAAGATTTAAAACAACTAACTCATCCCACAATTTAAAAAATAACATGAAATGAAATAGAAAATCAAACTAATCCTATGTTTAATTAAAAAAAAATGAATTATCAAAAATGTTTCCATGAAGAAAACTCATGCCCAGATGGTTGTCCCAGATGAGCTTTCTGAAAATTCAAGACGAATTGCTATAGTTCTTACACAACTGTGTCAGAAAATACAAGGATCATCCCTAATTCATTTTCGAGGTTGACATGCCACATCTGACAGACATTACAAGACAGGAAAATTAGCAAGTATTGAACTGCAAAATCAATGGTTCAAGCTCACCAGCTGCTCCTAGGAAACCCTATACAGGGTCACTATGGGTCAGAATTGACTTGATGGCACTTAACAACAACAACAAATCTTGCATGTACATAGCCATAAAATACTTCACAAAGTATCAGCAAAGCAAATCCAGTAATATACAACAAGGCTAAATTATACAACATGACCAAGTGCCGTTCATCCCAGGAGCACAAGATTTATTTAACCTTGGCTATCCAATCATTGTAGTTCACCATATTAGCAGAATATGGTGAATATTAGCAAAACAAAAGACTAGAACACATGATTATTTCAATAAGTGCAGTATTCAAAAAGTAAAACATTCAACATTTATATTAAAAACTCTAAGCAAACCTTGAAGAATAACAAGGAAGCTGCAAGCTACCACATAAGATGGATGAACCTTGAAACATTATGCTGAGTGAAATTAGTCAGTCACAAAAGGAGGAATACTGCATAGGATCATTATTGTAAAAGCTTAAGAAAAAGTAACCACACTAAAAGGAGAAAAAAAAATTCTTTGTTGGTTACCAGGGTGTAGAAGGTGGGGTGAGGGGAGGGAGGGGAAGGTGGAGCGCAAGGTAGGGAATAGACATAGGATAGTTTGGGAGCTGGGGTGGGGTGGGGGAACAATACATTAGAAGGGGGAGGGGCATGGAAAAACAAGGTGGATGGTGGATGGGAAAACATGTAGACAGGTTTGCATGGGCTAAGTGGGACAGAGGTTAAATTGTGATGTATGCTCAGCCTTGGAACAACAGGGTTCTGGGATACAGGGATTGAGGCATGGTTTGAATGGGTAAAAGAGGGGAAATAATGTTAAGATGCTTGTCTGTCTTTTGAACCTTGGTTTCCCTTGCATACCACTGTAAAATAGACACTTGAGGGGGAGAGAAAGGAATAGCCAGAAACATCACCATAGAAAGCTTGTAAGTCTGTCTTCGGCCTATAATTGATTGGAATACCTAAAATGGGGCTAGAACTTCCCCAGTGAAGAAGGTTTCCTGTGGAGCCTTTGCACTGCATAAGACCATAGGTGGAATCTGGATCCCCATCCAGAATTTTCTGATGTGAGAAATTTCCACT
>NW_006408909.1:1136424-1144309 GCF_000296735.1 Chrysochloris asiatica
AAAAAAAATACACATACACACAGACGGAATGGAATCAAATGCTGTTGAATGATGATGGATGGAGGGGATTGTAATCATTACAATGAAATGAAATATGATAGGATGAATGTAAAGCTGATGTTCTCCCATGTAAACTATTACCCAATTCACAATAAAACTTAAAAAAACAAACCATAAAAACTCTAAGAAAACTAAGGCTAAAATGGAATTGCCTCAAGCTGATATGGGTCATTTATGAAAAATCTACACCTTAAATCAGAGTTAATGGTGAAATACTGAGTGGCATACACATTAAAACCAGTTGCCATACAGTTGATTTCAACTCCTAGTGACACCATGTGTGCCAGAATAGAGCTGTGCTCCATATCACTGTCATGGCTGCTTTTTAAAATGTAGATTGCCAGACCTTTCTGTCAAGGTGTCTCTGGGTGAACTTGAAACTACAATCGTTCAGTTAGCTGTCAAGTGCATAACTCTTTTCACCACCCAGGGACTTCTATTTCCTCCTAAGTTTGGGAATAAGGAAAGGATGTCAGCTTTGATCAATTCAATATTGTACTGTAACTTATAGCCAATGCAATAAGGCAAAACAGAGAAATAACAGCATAACATTTGGCAAGGATGCCAGTTATTATGGTATTATCTTTTACTCCAAACCCTTTTGTACCCTGTGCTGCTGTGGCTGAGAATCTATAAATCACATTCTGGCTTTGATGGTGGCTTCCTCTTAGACTCTGCCAATAAGGAGTACTAGAGAAAAATGGTCAAGATCTAAGGGAACTGATAAAACTCAGGTGTTATTGAGTTGACTCTGATGCATGGTGATCCCATTGTGTCAAAGAAGAATTATCCTCCATAGGATTTCCAGTATATTGCCAGACCTTTCTTCTGAGGTGTCTCTAAGTAGACACAAACCTCCAAACCTTAGGTTAGCCGCCAAATGTGTTAATAATGTGCACCAACTAGGGGTTCCCTAGATCAAATAGGCTACAAAATACGTGATAACAAAATGTGAACCTCACACGCATCTTTGAGTTAGAAGATATTGTGATAAAGAATGCCATTGGAACAACTGACAAAATTTGAATACAGGATATCAATTAGATGATTGTATTATATCATTTGGTAATTGTCCTAAGTATATGTAAGAGAATGTCCATGTTCCTAGGAAGTACATACAGTGGGATTTAGGGACAAAAGGACATGATGTCTCTAATCTACTTGGCAATGGTTCTAAAAATACCTTATATAGAGGAAGAGAGAGTGATTATGAAAATGGAACAAAATGTAAACAAATAGTCAATCAATGTAAAAGGTAGGCAGAGCCTCCCTTGCCTACTCTTGCAACTTTAATTTTCTCTAAGTTTGAACTTACTTAGAAATCAAACACTAACCAAATAAAACAGTGAAGTCATGGGGTAAAGCACTTATATCTTTCAAAGGAAAGTGCCCATATGTTCATAATCATAAGCTCCTTTGGCTCCAAGTTTATGGAGCTGTTTTGCTGTCAAACGTGCTGAAGCTGCACATTTTCAAAGCTGACCTTCGCTCTCTGGAGTTGGGAGTGAATTTTTCCAGTCAGATGTTCTTTTACAGACAAAGAATATTCAGTTTTTCCTCTTTTGGTCTCACTATTAATGATGCTTTCCTGATGGGTACAGACATATACACACAGAAGTACATCACTCATTGATTTCTTAAAAAAACAAAATTAAGATATTTCATTCATTGAATACATACTCCAGACTCTAATGCTCTAACAAGCACTGTACTAGGCACTGAGCACCATTGTGAGCAAGACACACATACTTGTTACTCTTGTAGCATCTATGGTCTGATAGGATGGAGAAACCGACTTAGATATCATGCCAAATCGCCGATCTTAATGGCTTTCAAAGATTTCACTTTCAAGACCCACTATGTAAACAACCACCAGTACCTATTTGCCATCAACTCAATCCCAACTCATGGTGATTTCATGTGCATCAGAATAGAATTGTGCTCCATAGGGTATAGTTTCTATGGCTGATTTTTTGGAAGCAGAGACCCAAGTCTTTCTTACTCATAAAATGCCTATGGGTGGATTTGAATATTCAGCCCTTCAGTTAGCAGCTGAGTTTGCACCACCTAGAGACTCCATACAAATGAATGAATAGGTGGGAATTGACCAACATGATGAGCTACCTCAATAATTAGAATAAGAAAAGGCATGAAAACATTTCGATAAGATTTAAAAGGTATTTTTTTAAACTCTTAGATGTGGTTTCAAACTCTTAAGTGAGCAAATAGCATATGAAGCTCTTAGATCTTTGGGGAGAAAAGGGACAGATGTGTTCCTTCCCATCTCTCTCAAAATTTGGAGATAGAAAAATGTTCTGATTGTAGTTGTGACAAAAGTCCTCACCACTGCTTTCGAGTCCATTCTGACTCATAGCACCTTATACGACCGAGTAAAGCTGTCCCATACAGCTTCCAAGATTATAAGTCTTTACAAAAGCAGACAGACTCGTCTTTCTCTCAAGAAGCACCTGGTGGGTTCAAACTGCCAACCTTGTGGTCAGCAGCCCAATGTCTAACCCACTGTACTACCAAGTCTTCTTTGACCAGTGGCAGGGAAAGACAATGGACTTGCTTATCTCAAAGTCTTTATGTGTTTCCTTGTCAATGACTCATGGGGAGAGGCAGTGAGTTTTGGCCTCTGAGTGCAGTAATCAGATAGGATGTTTATTTTCATCTGGAAAACAGCTGCATTGGAACCAGGTCGCCAAAGGTTGTGACACTTGGGACTAAGGACTCAGAGCAAGATGACTTTGTAAAGGGGAGAGAGATTTCAAAGGTCCTCCTTGTTTGGGCTGTCTTAACAGCATTGGTGGTAGTGATAGAGCTGAAGACTTGTGATGTGAATGCCTCAGTGGTGATCAGGACAGTCTGGGTGAGAGCTCATCTCCCTGTGCCCACGTCAAATTAAATTTACCCTCAAATACCATTGCATTTTATCATTTAGGTTAGAATATCTGACCAAAGCAATAAGACATGAAAATGAAATGAGGAATAAAAATTAGAAGGGGAAATACAAGGCTATCAGGCTCTATTGTGGTGTTTTGATTATGTTGTTGTTGTTAAGTGCTGCCAAGTTGATTCTGATTCATTGCCACCCTGCATAGGGTTTCTGAGGAGCAGCTGGTGAGCCATTGACCTTGAGGTTCAAACCAACCTTGCTGTTGAGTGCATTATCCTGCAGCGCCACACCAGGACTCCTGTTAGTGGCTCAAAAATATTTACTAAAAGCAATGCAAGATAAAAATATTATTTGTGTACATATTTCCAGGAAATCCACAAGAATAATACTTTTAAAAATCTCTAAAATACATTACAGAAATCAAAGTAATTGGATTCAAGATTTATCTAGTAGAATGTATGGAAAGAATAGGGTTCCCAAGACTGAAATATTAATGGAAGTAGGCTGCCACACCTTTCATCTGTGGATCAGTTGGTGGGTTTTTGAATTGTTGATCTTTTAGTTAGCCTCTGAGCATTTAACCACTGTACCCTCAGGGGTCCTTCTCCCCTGTAGCCGGATGCTAGTATCCTGAATTTGAACACATAGCCTCCTACATTGTGAGGAAATGTATTTATGTTTCTTAAAGTCACCTACTTAAGCTTTTTCTGTACTAAGAAAAAATAATTTGTGAAACTAGCAGTTAACCTTAACAAGTACTTTCTATGGTATCAGTTCCAAGGCTTGCTCTATGTTAACTCATTTAATACTCACCACAAGTCTACAAAGTAGGTACTTTTATTATCTTAATAATTCAAAGGAGGAGATTGAGGCATAGGAAGTTAACTGGAGACCACACAACTACAAGCACAGAACCTAGGTTTGAAGGCAGGGAATCTGACTCCAGAGGCCACACTCTAATCTGCCTGGACCACCAACTATCCAGAAGGACCACAAATGCATATAGGGTCTGAGAACATACTTTGGGGTCAGGCTATACAAGGACCTCAGGAGGATGGAAATGACTAGATAGAAAGGAAGAGGTGGTACATACTGGCAGTGAGGGCAGAACATGCAAAGGGCCCAAGGGAGAAGGTGTGTTGGGTAGGGTGCAGAGAGCAGGAGAGGCCGTGGATGGATCTATGTGGGACCTGTGTGTGGGACGGGTGATGTGTGAGGATGCAGTAGTGTGGGCAAAATCACTGGAACTTCCTAAAAGCCAATATCTCCAGGAGATCCCCTATAGCTCTGATCTTAAAGCCTATTCCCCAACCCCCCACCCCCACCCCAGGAGCCCTGCGGGGGTTGCACATCCCATTCCCTCACCAACACCAGCTAGGAAATGCAAGGAAACAAAACAGACCCTAAACACAATTGTAACCAATACAATAGCATTTAGGAATCAGTGATTAGCACTGTGTGTGGCCAAATACAAGAAAACATTTATAAGTGTGTTCTCAGCTATAAGAGAAGATTTAAACAAATGGACCCTTTGTCCTCTGGAAGGATGGGCGTGAGCATTCACTTATTCCCACTACCCATCCACGGTGTTCATAGAATCTTTCCTAGGGGCCTCCTCTGTGTGAGGTCCTGGGAACCATGCACCCAGGAAAGGACAGAGTGCCAACCTGGGACCTCCATCCTTATTGGATCATGAGGATGGCCTGCTACATGGCTAAGAAGGAAGTAGCAAGGTTGCTGCTCCAGCTGGGAAGCCCCTCTGGGAGGTGATATTTCCAAAGACAGGAGGTTAAGCGGCCACCAAACAGAGAAGATACATATGGCATTCCAGACTGAGGGGACCTCAGGATTGAGGGCTCCTTCTATCACTAAAACCATTTCAAAAGATTTCTGTTATGAGCATTATTCCATAGCCTGAAATCTAGAGACTATGGAAGAATAGTTTAATAAAAAAAAAAATCAAAGAGTGGAAACTGATCCTAACAGATGGAAGGACATTCTAGAAGTCAGTGTGGTGGGGACTTAACCACATTACTTAGAATGGTTTGTATTTAAGTGTCTCCTTCTAAAAAATGTGAGGTAGCATTTCTGTATCCCTTCTGTCATCCATGGCACCAGGGGAGGTGTCTGACTGGGGCCAAAATTCATTGCTTGACTGAATAAGGAATCAACCCACCAATGACTCAATGACATTGTGAAAAAAAGGAGGGATCTTCCAGAGTGATGCAATCATACTGGAGACAGTGCACTTCACTGGGAAGGACAAACTGAACAGGAAGGATATCACATTCATTGTCAAAGAGAACATTTCAAAATTTATCCTGAAGGATCACGTGGTGGACAGGTTTCAGCAGAGCTCCCAGTCTAAAACAGAATAGGGATAAGGGATAGGAAGTTCATTTCTGAGGAATTGTTGTTGTTGTTGTTATGTGCCAGGGAGTCGGTTCCAACTCATAGCGACCCTATACAGGGTTTCCGAGGCTGTAAATCTTTACAGGAGCAGAAAACCTCTTCTTTCTCCCGCAGAACAGCTGGTAGTTTCGAACTGCTGACCGTGAGGTTTGCAGCCCGATTTGTAACCACGATGCTACCAGAGCTCCTTTCTGAGGGATTAGCCTTTGATAACTTTATGGATGTTGTTGTTGTTAGATGTCATCAAATTGGTTCCGACTCATTGTTGTTGTTGTTGTTGTTGTGTGCCATCGAGTCGGTTCCGACCCATAGCGACCCTGTATAGGGTTTCCGAGGGTGTAAATCTTTATGGGAGTAGAAAGCCTCATCTTTCTCCCGCGGAGAAGCTGGTAGTTTCGAACCGCTGACCTTAAGGTTCGCAGCCCGATTCGTAACCACTACGCTACTAGAGCTCCTTTGATAACTTTATGGATGTTGTTATTGTTAGATGTCATCAAATTGGTTCCGACTCATAGTGACACTAAACACAAAAGAATGAAACACTGCCCAGTTCTGCACCATCCTCACAATTGTTACATTGAGCCCAAAGCTTCTGCCACTGTGCCAATCCATCTTATTGGGGGGGTCTCTCTCCTTTTTGATGTCCCTCCACTTTACCAAGCATGATGTCCTTCTACAGGGATTGGTCACTCCTGATAACATGTCTAAAGTATGAAATGTGAAGTCTGGCCATCTTGCCTTCTAAGTAGCATTCTGGTTGTACTTCCAAAACAGCTATGTTTGCTCTTCAGCAGTCTATGGTATCTTTAATATTCTTTCCAACACTACAACTCAAATGCATCAGTTCTTCTATGGTCTTCCTTATTTATTGTCCAACTTTCTCATGCATATGAGGCTAATGAAAAGACCATTTTTTGGTTAGATGCACCCTAGTTCTCAAACTGACATCTTTGTTCTTGAACACTTTGAAGAAGATTTGTACAGCAAATTTGCCTAATGAAATATGTCATAAGATGAGTATTGATGGTGGATTCAAGCAAACTGAAGTCTTCGCCAACTACAATCTTTTCTCCATTTATAACGATGTTATTTATTGATACGGTTGTGAGGATTTTTGTTTTCATTGCATTGAGGTGCAATCTATACCAAAGGTCTTCATCAGTAAGTATTTTAAGTCATCTTTGCTTTCAGCTTTCACCAACTTCATATCATCTGCAAATTTCAGGTTGTTAATCAGTTTTCCTCCATTCCTACTGTCACGTTCTTCTTCATATAATCAAGCTTCTCAGATAATTTGCTCAGCATGCAGATTGAATAAATATGGTAAAAGAATACAATCCTTTTCTAATCTTAAACCATTCAATGGCCCCATGTTCTACTAGAACAACTGCCTCTTGGTCTATGTACAGGTTCCTTATGAGCACACTTAGGTGTTCCAGAATACTTATTCTCTGAAATGTTGTCCATAGCTTGTCATGACCCTCACAGTTGAAAGCCTTTGTGCAGTCAATAAAGCACAGTCAAGCATCTTTCTGGTATTTGCTGCTTTCAGCCAAAATTAATCTGATTTCAGTAATGATATCCCTCATTTCATGTCCTCATCTGAATCCAGATTGAACCTCTGACAGTTCTTTGTCAATGTACTGTTGCAGCTGTTTTTGAATTACATTTAGCAAAGTTTTACTTGTCTGTGATATTAATGATATGGTGTGATGATTTCTGCATTCAGTTGGATCGCCTCTTATATGGATCTCTTCCAATCAATTAGCCATGTAGCTGTCTTCCAATTTTCAAGGGAAAGATGAATGAGTGCCTCCAGTGCTGCATCAGTTTGTTGAAAGATTTCAATTTGTATTCCATCAATGCCTGGAAGCTTGTTCTTTGTCAATGCCTTCAGTGCATTTTGGACCTTTTCCTTCAGTATCATTGGCTTTTGATCTGAGGCTATCTCTTGAAATGGTTAGACGTCGACCATTTCTTTTTGATACAGGAGGGACTCTGTATATTCCTTCCATCTTCTTTTGATGTGCTTTCTGTATCATTCAATATTTTACCCATAGAATCCTTTAGAATTTCAAGTCAAGGCTTGAATTATTCCTCAGTTATTTCAGCTTGAGAAATGCTGAGTGCATTAATTCCCTAGCTCCGGGTTTTTGCACCTTTCATTTTAATATTTGACTTTATCTCTTGAGCTGCCCTTTGAAATTTTCTGTTCAGCTCTTTTTCTTTTTTCTAAGTGTTTATTGTGAATTCTGTGGGTTTACAGGGAAGGACATCAGATTTACCTTCATCCTATCATATTTCATTGCATTGCAATGATTACAATCCACTCCATGCATCATCAAACAACCAGAGGGTACAGCCCACAGGCCTACCCCCCAGCCATCAGCACACAGCCCCTCTGCCTCCCTGAGTCCAGTGTCCCCAGCCCCTCCATCTGTCCACATCATCATCTCTGCCTCCATTTCTGGCATCACTGCTTATCTGGGTAGAGTTCAGCTCTCCGCTCTTCTC
>NW_006408909.1:1146004-1148661 GCF_000296735.1 Chrysochloris asiatica
ATATCCCTGTGTGATTTTTAAAAATACATACACTAGAGGGTTGATATATGTTTACATGGGTAATGGGACAGGCAATATACAACCAGAGGGAGGTTGACAGAGGAAAGATGGGGGTGGTGGGAGACACAGTGAGGGATGCAGTGGTTAAAGTTAATAGAGATAAATGTAGTTAACTGTTGGTGCATGGAGGGGGTTTCAACCATATAATGAAGTAAAGCATATGATTTGTTGAATGTGAAATTGATGATCTGCTCTGTAAACCTTCGCTCAAATCACAATTAAAAAGTTTTTTAAAAAAATCATATATAAATATTGTTGTTGTTAAGTGTCATCGAATCGATTCCTACCTATAGCTACCCTATATAGGGTTTCCAAGAAGTGACTGGTGAATTTGAACCACCGACCTTGCAATTCAAGTGACTTTGCAGTTTGACGCATTAGCCTATAGTGCCACACCAGGACATTCTCTCTCTCTCGCCCATTTACTAATGGATGCTGTAATTAATTTCTTAGAGACATTCTTTTTTTCTTTAATGTATTGAGGCTTTCTTTGTGACTCAACATATGGTGTATTCTGGAAAATGCTCCATATGCTCTAGAAAAGAATGCACACTATGGCTTGTGGGTGGAGTGTGGCATATATGTCTACAACTTCAAGTTGGTTGGCTGTGTTTAATTCTTCTGTGTCTTTCTTGAGTTCTCATCTAGTTGTTCTGTCCTTTATTGAAAGAGGTGTATTAAAATGTTGTTGTTGTTAAGTACCACTGAGTCAGTTCCAACTCATAGCAACTCTGTACAGGATTTCTGAAGAGTGTCTGGTGGGTTTGAATCATCAACCTTATGGTTAGCATTTCAGTGCTCATCTTACAACGTCACATCAGGAATTTTTGGTATATTAAAATGTCCTGTTATTATTGTATGGAATCTTAGTGTGGCACTGTAGGATAAACACTGGACTTCTAACTGCAAGGTCAGTTATTCAAACCCATCAGACATTGCTCAGAAAGATCTTATACAGGGAATCTTATACAGTCGTAATTAACTCAATGGTCCTTAACAACAGCAACAATATTGTTGAATAGTTGTCCATTTCTCTCCTGATTAGGTTAGAGCCTGATTTATGTATTTTAAAGCTCTTTCATAAGTTGCATAGACATTTATTATTGCTATTTATTCTTATTCATTTGACCCTTTAATCATTATATAATATCCTTCCTTCTTTGTCTCTTATGCTGGCTTTTGCCTCAAAAAATCAATTTTTTCAGAAATTAACATGGCGTTTTTTTCAATCCTTTAATTGTATTATATTTTTGCCCATGTGTAGACAGTCATCAGTAGGTCTTGTCTATTCTTTTAAACTACTCTTTGTCTCATGAATGGTACATGTAATTAGTTTTCAGTGTTATTATCAATAAGTATAAATCGATTGCTATCAATTATATGTGTGTGTTTTTGGGGTGATGCTGTCAGTTTATTTGCTCCACATAATTTTCTGTGCTGTTAATTTTGTTTATGGGTGTTACTTTCTTGTAATTTTTGTCATTGCTGGTTTAGAGTTTACTAGATATTTATAATTTTCCTGTCTTTTGTTTTGAGGAGACAGTTTAATAATGTTCTTTGTGGGTGCTCTATAATTTATTAATTTCTTCCTAAGGTTAAAACAGTCTGTTTTGTCTTGAAATCTTACTAAGATTTCCTTTTCATTTGAAAGCTCTGTAAATATACTATTGTCTTTTTTTATTTTGTAATTTTTTTCTGTTGTTGTTACAAACTGATATCTCTGGTTTCCTATTTTCAGTTTTATATAATTTGGATAATTCTGTATCTGGCTTAGAGTCTTGGTATGACACTGTAGGATGGGTACTTCATTGTGAACTGCAGGGTCAGCAGTTCATACCTCCCAGTTGCTCCTGGGAAACCCTCTACAAGATTGCTATGGGTCAGAATCGACCTGATGGTGCACTTAAAAATAGCAACAACATATTTGCCTTTATTTCTGGATGATATTATCATATATGTTAATCTCAGGTCTGCAGCCCTTGGTTCTCTGTCTACAGAATTCTCTTTAGTATTCTGTGTAAGATTGGTCTGATGTTTTACAAATTCTTTTAATTTCTGTTTAGCTGAAATTTCCTAACTTCACAATTTTGCTCAGTATGATTCTTGGTTGGCAATTCTTTGCTTTTATCTGTATGCTTACAAAATGACCAGAGAAGTTAGGCTATATGAAGAAGAAAACACAGCATCAATATGGGAGAAAAATGCATTCACAATGTGTGATATGCAGATGACACAACCTAGATTGCTGAAAGCAAAGAAGACATGAGGCACTTGATGATGAAGATCAAAGAACACAGCCTTCAAATGGATTACAACTCAATGTAAAAAAGCAAAAATTCTCACAACTGGACCAATAAACAATATCATAATAAATGGAGAAAAGTTGTACATAGGATCACTATAAGTCAAAACTGACTCAGTGGCATGTAACAACAATGACAGCTTATTCATTACAAATATCTTTCTTTAACAACATAAATGGCAATTATACATGCATATGGACCTTGCTGGATAGAATATACAGGGATTAAATTGACTTCATCCATTGAAACAAATGATAAAGAAGTGTAATATCAACAATCAGAATAAGACCAGGG
>NW_006408909.1:1148998-1150422 GCF_000296735.1 Chrysochloris asiatica
GCCATCCTGGCCTCCAAGGAGCACTCTGGCTGCACTTCTTTCAACACAGATCTGTTTGTTCTTTTTGCAGCCCATGGCACTATCAGTAGTCTCCTCCAACACCATAACTCAAAAGCATCAATTCTTCTATGGTCTTCCTTATTCACTGTCCAGCTTTTGCATGCATATGAGGTTTTTGAAAACATACCACCTGAATTTAGAGACTATCTCAAGAATAGATTTGACACATTGAACACTAATGACCAAAGATTAGATGATGATGACATCAAGAACATCATGCATGAAGAAAGCAAAAGGTCATTTAAAAGATAAGAGAGAAAGAAAATACCAAAATAGAAGTTAGAAGAGAGTCTGAAACTTGCACTTGTACATATAGTAGCCAACATGAGGAAAAAATGAAGTAAAAAAGCTGAAGTGAAGATTTGAAAGGATTGCTCAAGAAGACAAAGTTAAGTATTATAATAAGATGTGCAAAGACCTGAAGTGAGAAAACCAAAAGGAAAGAACACATTTGGCATTTCTCAAGCTAAAAGAACTGAAAACAAAAATTCAAGCTTCAAGTTGAAATATTGAAGAATTTTATGTAAAGAATATTGAATGATGCAGGAAGCATCAAATGAAGATGGAAGGAATACACAGAATCACTGTACCAAAAAGAATTGGTTGACATTCAATCATTTTAGAAAACAGTATATGAACTGATAGAAAGAGGAAGAAGTTCAAGCTGCACTGGAGATATTAACAAAGGATAAGCCTCCATGAATTAACAGAGTACCATTTCAGATCCTTCAACAAACAGAAGCAATGCTGGAAGCACTTACTTGTCTATGAAGAGAAACCATTTTTGAAGTATCTTAAGCAAAATTTTACCTGGATGTGATATTAATGACATTGTTCAATGGTTTCTGCATTCTATTAGATCACCTTTATTTTGGAATGAACATGAATATGGATTTTTTAAAAAAACAGTACATTGATAGGGAGCTGTCAGAAATTCAAGCTGGATTCAGAAGAGGACTCAGAGGGAACGATGTCATTGCTGATGTCAGAAGTAGCTAGGTTGAAAACAGAGAATATCAGAAAGATATTTACCTTTGTTTCAACGAGTATGCAAAGACATTCGAGTGTATAGATCATAACAAACTATGGATAACATTGCAGAGGATGGTAATTCCAGAACACTTAATTGTGCTCATGCAGAACCTGTACATAGACCAAGAGACAATAATTGGAACAAAACAAGGGGCTGTTGCGTGGTTTTAAACTAGAAAAGGTGCACTTTTTACCACATTTACTCTGTATGCTGAACAAGTAATCTGAGAACTTGGACTATATGAAGAAGAATCAGGAATGGAGAAAGACTCATTACAAAGCTATAATATTCAACTTGGCTTTCTGAAAGTGAAGAGGATTTGAATCACTGA
>NW_006408909.1:1150752-1157261 GCF_000296735.1 Chrysochloris asiatica
ACTACCGCTGCCCTTTTAGTGTGGATTGTACCTCAATATAAACAAAGCAAAAATCCTCACAACTGATCAGTAAGCAACATCATTTTAAACAGAGAAAAGATTGAAGTTGCCAGGGATTTTATTTTACTTGAATCCACAATTGATGCCCATGGAAACGGCAGTCAAAAATCAAATGACATAGTGCAATAGGAAAATCTGAAAAAGACCTCTTTAAAATGTTCAAAAATAAAGATGTCACTTTAAGGATTAAGGTGCGCCTGACCCTAAACCAGGTTACTTTCAATCTCCTGATATGCATGTGAAAGCTGGACAGTGAAAAAGGAAGACCGAAGAAGAATTAATGCCTTTGAAGTATGATGTTGACAAAGAATATCAAATATACCATGAATTGCCAGAAAAGGGAACAAATTTGCCTTAGAAGACATCCAGTCAAACTACTCCTCAGAAGGGAAGATGGTGAGACTTTGTCTCAGGTAATTTAGGTATATTCCCAGGTACCAGTTCCTAGAGAAAGCCATCATGCTTGGCAAACTAGAGGGTCAACAAAGAAGAAAACCCTCAACGAGATAGATCGACACAGTATCTTTCACAATCGGATCAACCATAGCAAATATTTTGAGGATGGTACAAGGCTGGGCAGTATTTTGTTCTGTTGCTGTGAATCAGAACTGACAGGACAACACCTAACAACGACAATAAGGAGCCTTTGTGGCTGCTAAATGAAAGGTTGGCATTTAGAACCCACCTACTGGTTCCCTGGGAAAAAGACCTGGTGGTTTGCTCCAATAAGGATTGTTGTTATTGTTGTTGGGTGCTGTCAAGTCGGTTCCGACTTATAGCAACCCTGTATAGGCTTTCCCAGGAGCAGCTATCACAGCCTAGAAAACCCTATAGAACAGTTCTACTCCGTCACACGTGGTCTCTAGGAATTGAAAATCCATTCAGTGGCATTCACAAACAAAGGGTTTTATGGGTATTCCCTCATCTTCAGCTTACCACCCTTTCTGGCATAGGTTCCTGTTATGGATTGAATTGAGTCTCACAAAAAGATACATCCAAGTCCTACCCCTTATATATATATGTTTGTTTGGAAACATGGCCTTTGAGGGTGTTATTAGTTAGCCTCACATGGGAGGATACTGGACTATAGGAGGAGGACACTTCCAGGGTGGCCTAAGACATACAGGGGGCCACTATTCTCACAGACTGAGAAGTCCAGGTCCTCACAGCCTTGCCTTTGTGTGGGCAGCCCTTCCCCCTCAGAAAACAAGAGTAAGCTGTGTTTGTCCCTGGTCAGTGACCTCCTGACCCTACTTTAACTCTAGCAGTCCCTCAGAGCAGGCTGTGAAGAGCCATCCACATTCTTTCTTTTACTAGGATGATTTCTGCCAGGTGCAGGCAGAAAGTATCGGGATGGTGCAGCGAGCCCCTTTCTCGCTGGCGAGGTGGCCCTTCTGTGTTGGCTGTGGGTCAATGGTAAAGACAGACCTCCAGGGCCTTCAGACCTAATGCAGGGACCACACGGGGTCATCTGGCAGAGACCATGGTGTCTGGGGGTGAATCATGGCAGCTCTTCTGTGCTTTGGCCACCTGAGACACTGTCCCCATCATCCCTTCACTGGTTCTGGCCTATCTCCTACTGATCATTATTCTGAATTCCCACAGGTTCTATATGATGTTACAGGCAGCCCCCCTGCACCATCATTTAACCCAGCATGGTCTTTAATTGTGATGCTAGTTTATGTTTGTCATGTTTCCCAGTCTGGGGCCATAGAATGAAGACTGGCCTCAGGCGTCTTAGGAACTGGATAAGGTGAGCTTGGTGGCATACTTCCAGCCCAGAACATTCCTTTGGAGAAAACTCCTAGCCACAGCCACAGCCAGAGGTGAGGGATGTACCCGCTGTTGCTTCTAATGCAGGAGAAACTCCACCATCAGTAGGTAGACCAAAATCTCTGCATGTGTGACCCAGGTTCTTGTGACCATTTGGACTGAGAGGCAGACGGTGAGGAATGAGAGGGGAAATTGATTCTCTGAGTTTCACAGAGTCACAGTAGCCAAAACAGAGTCAGGGATAGAAGAAAGTGTCCTCCATCATCCTGGTGTTGGATCAATGTCCAGTCTGATTCTGCTCCCCACCTTGGTCCCAGGAGAGCCTGTCCTTCCCTGGATGTTTCCTCATGGAACCTCAGCACTCAAAGTCTGCTGAGTTGCAGTCACAGTCAAAGCCAAATGGGAAGACCTCTGGGTCAGGGGCCTGCCAGGGCCCAGCTGTCCTCTCTTTCCAGGGATGCGAATAAGTCCCTCATTGTTGTTGTTGTTGTTAAGTGCCTAGGCACTGCATAACTCTTCCTGATACCCTGGCCTATACTACAGTAGGCCACGGTTCTGATCCCTGAATATGCCACCACCTAAGCAGCTCACAGAGTCACAGGACAGCTGCTGACCATCTGTAGCCCCAGGGACCTCGGGGTGGTAAGGAGGAGGTAGGAGGGGCTGAGTGACTGTTGAGAGCATTTAGGAGGCCTTCCATGTGTGCCCTGTGTGAGCACATGGGAATCCTCATGGCATTTCTACTGAAAGCCTGCAAGGACTGCCCAGCTCCAAGGTCATGCTCTTTAATGGTTTTGTTCAAGGAGGGAGAGTGTGCGCAGAAGGCACAGCCCCCAGTGGCTACCCTGCTCTCTCACTGTACTTTGAGTCAAGGACACACCTTAGTTACTCACTATGGGCCCCATGGGGTGGTGGTCACATCAGGACTTTGCGGAAAGATGAGGAACATGATAGACTTTGCTGTTTGAAGAGCAGGGAGAAGCGCAGTGAACACTCCCAGGGTGAAGGTCATTGGGAAATAGCCAGAGCTGTCCCACTGCTGAGAGCTGAAGGGACATCTCTGCTGTGCAGTCTGGGGGTCTCAGGGAAACTTGGGGGAGGGCCAAGTGAAGAATGCCTTGAAGTGACAGTCGTTAAATTATAGCGCTGGTTATTGACGGAGGATGTAGATTTTTCTTGATAAAGTTTCTTTGAACTTCTTTGTCCTTAAAAATCCGGATCTGATTTTGGCTTAGGCAGAGAAGCCACCTGGTACCCTTTAAGCTTTACACACACAGGCACACTCACCCACTTGCACACATACATACATACAAACACGAACACACACACAGGCTTGAATTGCACACACACAAGGCTTGAATTGCTTTTAAACTCTGAAAAAATTCTCAGAAATGTTTTATTTTCTTTTTAAAATCACTGTAGATACCCAGGAATCTGGTAGGAGGTGGGTCCCTTAGGCCCCTGCAGTTCCAGTGAGGCTTATAGCCCCTGACAATACATTGGGTCCATGTGTGCAAAGCTGTTCTGCACAAACAGAGGACTCACTTTCTAAAAGTTAAAGGTCACTAGGTTACCCTGTATCTGTATGTTTGCTGTGAACTTTTATGAGGAAGATGAACAGTGAAGCCAAAAGGGCTCTTAAAAGTTTCTCTGGATTTCCCTGCTGGGAGGATGGCTACTCATCTTCTTCTTCAAATCACGTTTGTCCTTTGAGGGTTGAGCTAGTGGTCATGGCCACCATATTGTTCCCTCTGATTTTGAGGTATGTATCTGTTGGTGTTGCTAATAGTCTGTTTCAGAGAACTGTGAGATTCCTTCTTTCCTGCTGAGAACCTAGGTTGGGAGAGGGAATAAGGCTGTGGCTCTAGGGAACCAAGTCCTTTACTAACCTTCACACAAAGTGACTTTCACTAACCCAACCCAGGTCCTTCTAAGTGGAAGCTGTCCCTTGTTCTTCATGCTGACCCTGGTCCTTCACTCATTTGCTCCTTCTCTTCTGCCTGCCCTGGGGAGCTTCTTTGTGGGACTACTGTGTGTGGGCCAGTACGAGCTCTGGAGAGAGATGGTAATGAGTGGAGGAAGGTCAAGGCACCCCTCTCTCTGGGTGCCCTGACCCTCAGGCCTGAGTTGGTATCCTGGGGTGTTTCTTGTTTCTTTCTGGAAGCTCTTGTACTTTCCAGAAGCAAAGTAGCTCATGGTAGACCCTCCTGCACTCCTTAGGCCAGGCCCCCATCCCTGAGAAGGGACACTGGCCTTTTCAGTGCTGGTCATAGTTCCAATGTCTTGCAGATATTTGTTCCTCTTTCCTCTGCCCCTGGAATATACATGTATATGCAAACACCATATGCATTCACAACACATATACAAAGACGCCACATGCACATGCAAACATAGTGTTTGTGTGCGCAGACACACTACAAGACATATAACAACTTACTACATACATACTACAACACACACATGCACAAATCATATACATGTGCACTCATATATTTCACACACATACGTGCACAACACAATGCAACACACAACATACATGTGTGCAAAAGCACACATGTAAACATGCATGTGCACACCCAAAGACGTCTGCAATGAGTGGCTGAGCCAGGTGCCAAACTGAAGCTGGTGCAGAAAGGAAGGGACACAGCCATGGGAGGATACCAGTGACTGGCGTTCAGCTGGAAGTTACATTGAGGACAAAAGCTCCTGGAGAATTTGCAAATGTCTTGGGTGGGCATTGAAGTTCCCACAGAACAAGGATTGGGCAGGGAGCCAGACTGTTTCTAGGTCACCAAAGTCAGGATGACTCGGACTTCCAGGCTGTAGCCCCATCCCCCATTTGCAGGAATGGCCTGAGCTGCATCCTTGCCCCTGCCTGGACCAGGCCTGAGTCACCTCTAGCTGGTTTCTCATTCCCAGGCTCCACACTGACCTCCCAACACTCCTTGTTCCCAGGCCCAATGCTACTCTGGCCCTGGAGAGCTTCCAATTCCATCCAACCTGCCTTTTTAACTTCCAGATTCCCTCACCAGCGTCTCTAGCTCTCACCCTCTCCCCTCTGATCAATGGCTGTGTATTTCAGAAGGACCAGGGAAGAGACTACAATGAATCTACATTTCCCTGTCATTTTGTTCCATGTCAACTTTTTTCACAGTGTGTTGGTAACATTTCTGAAGTTCTGGTGTAAATTCTGAAATTAAGACTAAATATCAGTGTTGCCTTTACATCTGGTAAAATTTAGTGGGCCTCAAATGAGGTAGCCATGAGTTCTCCTCCACTTTCTGCTCCTATGGCTGAGGTTCCTTGGATAACCAAATACTAATCCAAACCAGTTACCTTTGCACTGACTCCAACTCGTGACAGCCTGATGAGGTAAAACTCTTCCAGAGGCTTTTCAAAGTTGTCATTGTTCAGAAGCAGATTGCCAGGCCTCTCTTCCAAGATGCCTCTGGATAGCTTCAAACCACCAAACTTTTGATTAGTAGTCAAGCTTTTAGCTGTTTGCACCACCAAGAGCCCCTAGCCAAACAACCCTCCTTATTATGGGGGCCAGGCACAGTGCCTGTTCATCCCTGAATAGAGAGCGTCAAATTCCTGCCAGCGTGCAGATATTCAAACAAGCCAATCACAAACAAGCACAGGGATGGGGATCGTCTGGCCCACAAGCAGTAAGAAGCCCACGAAATAATTTTGCCAGGCCCTGCCAAGGCAACAGCAGTTTCAGCCACACATTGTTGTTGTTGTTAGGTGCCATTGAGTCGGTACAGACTCATAGTGACCTTATGCACAGCAGAACAAAACGCTGCCCGATCCTG
This sequence comes from Chrysochloris asiatica, assembly GCF_000296735.1. Lineage (NCBI taxonomy): Eukaryota > Metazoa > Chordata > Mammalia > Afrosoricida > Chrysochloridae > Chrysochloris > Chrysochloris asiatica. Next base: position 1,156,401 of record NW_006408909.1, read on the forward strand.
GGCCAACCTCACTACTGTTGCCATGCTTGAGTTCATCGATGCTGTCACTTGGCCAATCCATCTCATTGGGGGACTTCCTCTTTTTCTCTGACCCTCCACCTTACCAAACATGATACCCTTCTCCAGCAACTGGTCCCTCTTGACAATATGTCTAAAGTATGAGAGACGAAGTTTGGTCATCTTGGCCTCTAATGAGCACTCTGGCTGCACTTCTTCCAAAGTGGATCAATTGGTTCTTTTGGCATTAAGGGTGAGTAAATGAAATGTTTGACCAATTGTTGTTGTTGTTATGTGCCAATAGAGTAGGCTAAATTTTAAGTTAATAATTTTGAATAGCCTGTGAATGATGTTATAAATTTTGGTAGAAAAAAGTTTCCCCACCCTTGTTCTCCATCACTCATGTGTCAGTTTGTCATTCTGCGCTGGCTTGTGAGTTGCTGTGATTCTGGAAGCTATGCCACAGGTATTTTAAATACCAGCACAGCCACCTACAGTGGACAGGTATCACATGAACTTCTAGACAAAGGCAGACTAGGAAGAAGGAGAGATAAAATACTTATGAATATTTAGTCATTGAAAATCATATGAATAGCAAAGAAACACTGTCAGATATAGTGCCAGAATGAAATAAAGCTTGTGGGAGTAAAGTCCTCAGGAATTTCATTTGCTGATGGGGCATAACTCAAAATGGAGAGACACAACTGTAAATATCCATTAATAATTGGAACCTGGAATGCACAAAATATGAATCTAGGAAAATTGGAAATTGTAAAAAATGAAATGGAATGCATAAACGTTGATATCTTGGGCACTGTTGTTGTTGTTGTCAGGTGCCATCGAGTCGGAACTGACCCATAGCGA